>NW_019266183.1:0-8051 GCF_002742605.1 Olea europaea var. sylvestris
ATGACGAAATTGCCCCCGGCGCGATTTTTGTTTCCGATCAATCAGTCAAATTTGAGCCCATTCCGACACCGTCGCTAAAAATGGCAAAATTGCCCCCGGAGGGATTTTTGTTTCCCATCAATCAGTCAAATTAAACCGATTCCGACACCATCGCGAAAAATGACGAAATTACCCACAGCGCGATTTTTGTTTCAGATCAATCTGTCAAATTTTTGCCCATTCCAACACCGTCGCGAAAAATGACGAAATTGCACCCGGGGCGATTTTTGTTTCCGATCAATCAGTCAAATTTGAGTCCATTCCGACACCGTCGCGAAAAATGACGAAATTACCCTCGGCGCGATTTTTGTTTCCGATTAGTCTGTCAAATTTCAGCCGATTCCGCCACCGTCGCGAAAAATGACGAAATTGCCCCCGGCGCGATTTTTGTTTCCGACCAATCTGTCAAATTTTTGCCCTTTCCGACACCGTCGCGAAAAATGACGAAATTCCCCTCGGCGCGATTTTTGTTTCCGATTAGTCTGTCAAATTTCAGCCGATTCCGCCACCGTCGCGAAAAATGACGAAATTGCCCCCGGCGCGCTTTTTGTTTCCGACCAATCTGTCAAATTTTTGCCCTTTCCGACACCGTCGCGAAAAATGACGAAATTCCCCTCGGCGCGATTTTTGTTTCCGATTAGTCTGTCAAATTTCAGCCGATTCCGCCACCGTCGCGAAAAATGACGAAATTGCCCCCGGCGCGCTTTTTGTTTCCGACCAATCTGTCAAATTTTTGCCCTTTCCGACACCGTCGCGAAAAATGACGAAATTCCCCTCGGCGCGATTTTTGTTTCCGATTAGTCTGTCAAATTTCAGCCGATTCCGCCACCGTCGCGAAAAATGACGAAATTGCCCCCGGCGCGCTTTTTGTTTCCGACCAATCTGTCAAATTTTTGCCCTTTCCGACACCGTCGCGAAAAATGACGAAATTCCCCTCGGCGCGATTTTTGTTTCCGATTAGTCTGTCAAATTTCAGCCGATTCCGCCACCGTCGCGAAAAATGACGAAATTGCCCCCGGCGCGCTTTTTGTTTCCGACCAATCTGTCAAATTTTTGCCCTTTCCGACACCGTCGCGAAAAATGACGAAATTCCCCTCGGCGCGATTTTTGTTTCCGATTAGTCTGTCAAATTTCAGCCGATTCCGCCACCGTCGCGAAAAATGACGAAATTGCCCCCGGCGCGCTTTTTGTTTCCGACCAATCTGTCAAATTTTTGCCCTTTCCGACACCGTCGCGAAAAATGACGAAATTCCCCTCGGCGCGATTTTTGTTTCCGATTAGTCTGTCAAA
The DNA here is from genome assembly GCF_002742605.1 of Olea europaea var. sylvestris. NCBI lineage: Eukaryota > Viridiplantae > Streptophyta > Magnoliopsida > Lamiales > Oleaceae > Olea > Olea europaea. Next base: position 1,330 of record NW_019266183.1, read on the forward strand.
TTTCAGCCGATTCCGCCACCGTCGCGAAAAATGACGAAATTGCCCCCGGCGCGCTTTTTGTTTCCGACCAATCTGTCAAATTTTTGCCCTTTCCGACACCGTCGCGAAAAATGACGAAATTGCCCCCGGCGCAATTTTTGTTTCCGATTAATCTGTCAAATTTTAGCCGATTCCAAAACCGTCGCGAAAAATGACGAAATTGCCCCCGGCGCGAATTTTGTTTCCGATTAATCTTTCAAATTTTAGCCGCTCCGACTCCTTCGCGAAAAATGACGAAATTGCCCCCGGCGCGATTTTTTTTTCCGATCACTCTGTCAAAATTTTGCCCATTCCAACACCGCCGCGAAAAATGACAAAATTGCCTTCGGCGCGATTTTTGTTTCCGATCAATCTGTCCAATTTTTGCCCATTGCAACACCGTCGCGAAAAATGACGAAATTGCCCCCGGAGCGATTTTTGTTTCCCATCAATCAGTCAAATTTGAGCCCATTCCGACACCGTCGCGAAAAATGACGAGATTGCCCCCGACGCGATTTTTGTTTCCCATCAATCTGTCAAATTTAACCGATTCCGACACTGTCGCGAAAAATGACGAAATTGCCCCCGGCGCGATTTTTGTTTCAGATCAATCTGTCAAATTTTTATCCATTACCTCTCCGTCGCGAAAAATGACGAAATTGCCCCCGCGCGCGATTTTTGTTTCCTATCTATCAGTCAAATTTGAGCCCACTCCGACACCGTTACGAAAAATGACGAAATTGCCCCCGGCTCGATTTTTGTTTTCGATCAATCAGTAAAATTTTAGCCGATTCCGACTCCGTCGCGAAAAATGACGAAATTGCCCCCGGAGCGATTTTTGTTTCCGATCAATCTGTCAAATTTTTGCCCATTCCAACACCGTCGCGAAAAATGACGACATTGCCCCCGGCGCGATTTTTGTTTCCGATCAATCAGTCAAATTTGAGCCCATTCCGACACCGTCGCGAAACATGACGAAATTGCCCTCGGAGCGATTTTTGTTTCCGATTAATCTGTCAAATTTTAGCCGATTCCGACACCGTCGTGAAACATGACGAAATTACCCTCGGAGCGATTTTTGTTTCCGATCAATCAATCAAATTTTAGCCCATTCCGACACCGTCGAGAAAAAAGACGAAATTGCCCTTGGCGCGATTTTTGTTTCCGATCAACCTGTCAAATTTTAGCCCATTCCAACACCGTCTCGAAAAATGACGAAATTGCCCCAGGAGCGTTATTTGTTTCTGATCAATTAATCAAATTTGAGCCCATTCCGACACCGTTACGAAAAATGACGAAATTACCCCCGGCGCGATTTTTGTTTTCGATCAATCAGTAAAATTTTAGCCCATACCTACACCGTCGTGAAAAATGACGAAATTACCCCCGGCGCGATTTTTTTTCCGATCAATCTGTCAAATTTGAGCCCATTCCGACACCGTCGCGAAATATGACGAAATTGCCCCCGGAGCGATTTTTGTTTCCGATTAATCTGTCAAATTTTAGCCGATTCCGACATCGTCGCGTAAAATGACGAAATTGCCCCCGGCGCGATTTTTGTTTCCGATTAATCTGTCAAATTTTAGCTGATTCCGACACCGTCGAGAAATATGACGAAATTGCCCCCGGCGCGATTTTTGTTTCCGATTAATCTGTCAAATTTCAGCCGATTCCGACTCCGTCGCGAAAAATGNACCGCCGGCGCGATTTTTGTTTCCGATCAATCTGTCAAATTTTTGCCCATTCCAACACCGTCACGAAAAATGACGAAATTGCCCCCGGTGCGATTTTTGTTTCCGATCAATCAGTCAAATTTGGGCCCATTCCGACACCGTCGCAAAAAATGGCGAAATTGCCCCCGGAGCGATTTTTGTTTCCCATCAATCAGTCAAATTAAACCGATTCCGACACCGTCGCGAAAAATGACGAAATTGCCCACTGCGCGATTTTTTTTCAGATCAATCTGTCAAATTTTTGCCCATTCCCACACCGTCGCGAAAAATGACGAAATTGCCCCCGGGGCGATTTTTGTTTCCGATCAATCAATCAAATTTGAGTCCATTCCGACACCGTCGCGAAAAATGACGAAATTGCCCCCGGCGCGATTTTTGTTTCCGATTAATCGGTCAAATTTCAGCCGATTCCGACTCCGTCGCGAAAAATGACGAAATTGCCCCCGGCGCGATTTTTGTTTCCGATTAATCTGTCAAATTTCAGCCGATTCCGATTCCGTCGCGAAAAATGACGAAATTGCCCCCGGCGCGATATTTGTTTCCGATGAATCTGTCAAATTTCAGCCGATTCCGACTCCGTCGCGAAAAATGACGAAATTGCCCCCGGCGCGATTTTTGTTTCCGATCAATCTGTCAAATTTTTGCCCATTCCAACACCGTCGCGAAAAATGACGAAATTGCCCCCGGCGCGATTTTTGTTTCCGATTAATCTGTCAAATTTCAGCCGATTCCGACTCCGTCGCGAAAAATGACGAAATTGCCCCCGGCGCGATTTTTGTTTCCGATCAATCTGTCAAATTTTTGCCCATTCCAACACCGTCGCGAAAAATGACGAAATTGCCCCCGGCGCGATTTTTGTTTCCGATTAATCTGTCAAATTTCAGCCGATTCCGATTCCGTCGCGAAAAATGACGAAATTGCCCCCGGCGCGATATTTGTTTCCGATGAATCTGTCAAATTTCAGCCGATTCCGACTCCGTCGCGAAAAATGACGAAATTGCCCCCGGCGCGATTTTTGTTTCCGATCAATCTGTCAAATTTTTGCCCATTCCAACACCGTCGCGAAAAATGACAAAATTGACCCCGTCGCGATTTTTGTTTCCGATCAATCTGTCAAATTTTTGCCCATTCCCACACCGTCGCGAAAAATGACGAAATTGCCCCCGAAGCGAATTTTGTTTCCGATCAATCAGTCAAATTTGAGCCCATTCCGACACCGTCACGAAAAATGACGAAATTGCCCCCGGAGCGATTTTTGTTTCCGATCAATCTGTCAAATTTTTGCCCATTCCCACACCGTCGTGAAACATGACGAAATTGCCCTCGGAGCGATTTTTGTTTCCGATCAATCAATCAAATTTTAGCCCATTCCGACATCGTCGAGAAAAAAGATGAAATTGCCCTTGGCGCGATTTTTGTTTCCGATCAACCAGTCAAATTTTAGCCCATTCCAACACCGTCGCGAAAAATGACGAAATTGCCCCAGGAGCGTTATTTGTTTCTGATCAATTAGTCAAATTTGAGCCCATTCCGACACCGTTACGAAAAATGACGAAATTGCCCCCGGCGCGATTTTTGTTTTCGATCAATCAGTAAAATTTTAGCCCATTCCTACACCGTCGTGAAAAATGACGAAATTGCCCCCGGCGCGATTTTTTTTTCCGATCAATCTGTCAAATTTTTGCCCATTCCGACACCGTCGCGAAATATGACGAAATTGCCCCCGGCGCGATTTTTGTTTCCGATTAATCTGTCAAATTTTAGCCGATTCCGACACCGTCGCGTAAAATGACGAAATTGCCCCCGGCGCGGTTTTTGTTTCCGATCAACCTGTCAAATTTTTGCCCATTCCAACACCGTCTCGAAAAATGGCGAAATTGCCCCCAGCGCGATTTTTGATTCCGATCAATCAGTCAAATCTTAGCCCATTCCAACACCGTCGCGAAAAATGACGAAATTACCCCCGGCGCGATTTTTGTTTCCGATCAATCTGTCAAATTTTTGCCCATTCCAACACCGTCGCGAAAAATGACGAAATTCCCCCCGGCGCGATTTTTGTTTCCGATCAATCTGTCAAATTTTTGCCCATTCCAACACCGTCGCGAAAAATGACGAAATTGCCCCCGGCGCGATTTTTGTTTCCGATCAATCAGTCAAATTTGGGCCCATTCCGACACCGTCGCGAAAAATGGCGAAATTGCCCCCGGAGCGATTTTTGTTTCCCATCAATCAGTCAAATTAAACCGATTCCGACACCGTCTCGAAAAATGACGAAATTGGCCACTGCACGATTTTTGTTTCAGATCAATCGGTCAATTTTTGCCCATTCCCACACCGTCGCGAAAAATGACAAAATTGCCCCCGGCGCGATTTTTGTTTCCGATTAATCTGTCAAATTTCAGCCGATTCCGACTCCGTCGCGAAAAATGACGAAATTGCCCCCGGCGCGATTTTTGTTTCTGATCAATCAGTCAATTTTGAGCCCATTCCCACAACGTCGCGAAAAATGACGAAATTGCCCCCGGAGCGATTTTTGTTTCCGATCAATCTGTCAAATTTTTGCCCATTCCAACACCGTCGCGAAAAATGACAAAATTGACCCCGTCGCGATTTTTGTTTCCGATCAATCAGTCAAATTTGAGCCCATTCCCACACCGTCGCGAAAAATGACGAAATTGCCCCCGGCGCGATTTTTGTTTCTGATCAATCAGTCAATTTTGAGCCCATTCCCACAACGTCGCGAAAAATGACGAAATTGCCCCCGGAGCGATTTTTGTTTCCGATCAATCTGTCAAATTTTTGCCCATTCCCACACCGTCGCGAAAAATGATGAAATTGCCCCCAGCGCGATTTTTGATTCCGATCAATCAGTCAAATCTTAGCCTATTCCAATATCGTCGCAAAAAATGACGAAATTACCCCCGGCGCGATTTTTGTTTCCGATCAATCTGTAAAATTTTTGCCCATTCCAACACCGTCACGAAAAATGACGAAATTGCCCCCGGTGCGATTTTTGTTTCCGATCAATCAGTCAAATTTGGGCCCATTCCGACACCGTCGCGAAAAATGGCGAAATTGCCCACGGAGCGATTTTTGTTTCCCATCAATCAGTCAAATTAAACCGATTCCGACACCGTCGCGAAAAATGACGAAATTGCCCACTGCGCGATTTTTTTTTCAGATCAATCTGTCAAATTTTTGCCCATTCCCACACCGTCGCGAAAAATGAAGAAATTGCCCCCGGGGCGATTTTTGTGTCCGATCAATCAGTCAAATTTGAGTCCATTCCGACACCGTCGCGAAAAATGACGAAATTGCCCCCGGCGCGATTTTTGTTTCCGATTAATCTGTCAAATTTCAGCCGATTCCGACTCCGTCGCGAAAAATGACGAAATTGCCCCCGGCGCGATTTTTGTTTCCGATCAATCTATCAAATTTTTGCCCATTCCAACACCGTCGCGAAAAATGACAAAATTGACCCCGTCGCGATTTTTGGTTCCGATCAATCAGTCAAATTTGAGCCCATTCCCACACCGTCGCGAAAAATGACGAAATTGCCCCCGGCGCGATTTTTGTTTCCGATCAATCAGTCAAATTTGAGCCCATTCCCACAACGTCGCGAAAAATGACGAAATTGCCCCGGAGCGATTTTTGTTTCCGATCAATCAGTCAAATTTTTGCCCATTCCCACACCGTCGCGAAAAATGACGAAATTGCCCCCGGAGCGATTTTTGTTTCCCATCAATCAGTCAAATTTGAGCACATTCCGACACCGTCGCGAAAAATGACGAGATTGCCCCCGGCGCGATTTTTGTTTCCCATCAATCTGTCAAATTTAACCGATTCCGACACTGTCGCGGAAAATGACGAAATTGCCCCCGGCGAGATTTTTTTTCAGATCAATCTGTCAAAATTTTGCCCATTCCCACACCGTCGCGAAAAATGACGAAATTATCCACGGGGCGATTTTTGTTTCCGATCAATCAGTCAAATTTGAGCACACTCCGACACCATCGCGAAAAATGACGAAATTGCCCCAGGCGCGATCTTTGTTTCCGATTAATCTGTCAAATTTTAGCCGATTCCAACACCGTCGCGAGAAATGACGAAATTTGCCCCCGGCGCGATTTTTATTTCCGATTAATCTGTAAAATTTTAGCCGATTCCGACTCCGTCACAAAAAATGACGAAATTGCCCCCGGTGCGATTTTTGTTTCCGATCAATCTGTCAAATTCTTGCCCATTCCAACACCACCGCGAAAAATGACAAAATTGACCCCGGCGCGATTTTTGTTTCCGACCAATCAGTCAAATTTGAGCCCATTCCGACACCATCGCGAAAAATGATGAAATTGCCCCCGGCGCGGTTTTTGTTTCCCATCAATCAGTCAAATTAAACCGATTCCGACACCGTCGCGAAAAATGACGAAATTGCCCCCGGCGCGATTTTTGTTTCCGATCAATCTGTCAAATTTTTGCCCATTCCAACACCGTCACGAAAAATGACGAAATTGCCCCCGGCGCGATTTTTGTTTCCGATCAATCAGTCAAATTTGGGCCCATTCCGACACCGCCACCAAAAATGGCGAAATTGCCCCCGTTGCGATTTTTGTTTCCCATCAATCAGTCAAATTAAACCGATTCCGACACCGTCGCGAAAAATGACGAAATTGCCCACGGCGCGATTTTTGTTTCAGATCAATCTGTCAAATTTTTGCCCATTCCCACACCGTCGCGAAAAATGACGAAATTGCCCCCGGGGCGATTTTTGTTTCCGATCAATCAGTCAAATTTGAGTCCATTCCGACACCGTCGCGAAAAATGACGAAATAGCCCCCGGCGCGATTTTTGTTTCCGATTAATCTATCAAATTTCAGCCGATTCCGAATCCGTCGCGAAAAATGACGAAATTGCCCCCGGCGCGATTTTTGTTTCCGATCAATCAGTCAAATTTTTGCCCATTCCAACACC
>NW_019266184.1:0-8048 GCF_002742605.1 Olea europaea var. sylvestris
TGCCCCCAGCGCGATTTTTGTTTCCAATCAACCTGCCAAATTTCAGCCCATTCCGACACCGTCGTGAAAAATGACGAAATTACCCACGTCGCAATTTTTGTTTCCCATCAACCTGCCAAAATTCAACCCATTCCGACACTGTCGCGAAAAATGACTAAATTACCCTTTGCGCGGTTTTTGTTTCCGCTCAACCAGTCAAATTTTAGTCCATTCCGACACTGTCGCAAAAAATGACGAAATTGCCCTTGGGGCGGATTTTGTTTCCGTTCAACCTGTCAAATTTTAGCCCATTCCGACAACGTTGCGAAAAATGACGAAGTTGCCCCCTGCGCGATTTTTGTTTCCAATCACCCTGTCAAATTTCAGCCCCCTCCGACACGGTCGCAAAAAATGACGAAATTGCCCCTAGCGCGGTTTTTGTTTCCAATCAACCTGCCAAATTTCAGCCCATTCCGACACCGTCGTGAAAAATGACGGAATTGCCCACGGCGCAATTTTTGTTTCCAATCAACCTGTCAAATTTCAGCCCACTCCGACACGGTCGCAAAAAATGACGAAATTGCCCCTAGCGCGGTTTTTGTTTTCGATCAACCTGTCAAATTTTAGCCCATTCCTACACCGTCGCGAAAAATGACGAAATTTCCCCCGGCGTGATTTTTGTTTTCAATCAACCAGCCAAATTTCAGTCCATTCCGAAACCGTCGCGAAAAATGACGAAATTGCCCCCGGCGCGACTTTTGTTTCCGATCAACCTGTAAAATTTCAGCCCATTCCGACACCGTTGCGAAAAATGACGAAATTGCCCTCGGGGAGATTTTTGTTTCCAATCAACCTCCCAAATTTCAGCCCATTCCGACACCGTCGTGAAAAATGACGAAATTGCCCCAAGCACGGTTTTTGTTTCCGATCAACCTATCAAATCTCAGCCCATTCCGACATAGTCGCGAAAAATGTCGAAATTGCCCAAGTCGCAATTTTGTTTCCAATCAACCAGCCAAATTTCAGCCCATTCTGACACCGTCGCGAAAAATGACTAAATTGCCCCTGGCGCGGTTTTTGATTTCAATCAACCTATCAAATTTTAGCCCATTCCGACATCGTCGCGAAAAATGACAAAATTGCCCCTGGCGCGGATTTTGTTTCCGATCAACCGGTCAAATTTTAGCCCATCTCGACAACGTCGCGAAAAATGATGAAGTTGCCCCCAGCGCGATTTTTGTTTCCAATCAACCTGCCAAATTTCAGCCCTTTCCAACACCGTCGCGAAAAATAAAGAAATTGCTTACGGCGCAATTACTGTTTCCAATCAACCTGCCAAACCTACCAAATTTCAGCCCATTCCGATACCATCGCGATAACTGACGAAATTGGCCCTAGCGCGGTTTTTGTTTTCGATCAACCTGTCAAATTTTACCCGATTTCGACACCGTTGCGAAAAATGACGAAATTGCCCCTGACGCATTTTTTGTTTCCGATCAACCTGTCAAATTTCAGACCATTCCGACACCGTTGCGAAAAATGACGAAGTTGCCCCTTGCGCGATTTTTGTTTCCAATCAACCTGCCAAATTTTAGCCCATTCCGACATCGTCGTGAAAAATTACGAAGTTGCCCCTGTGAGATTTTTGTTTCCAGTCAACCTGCCAAAATTCAGGCCATTCCGACACCGTCGCGAAGAATGACGAAATTGCCCGCGGCGCAGTTTTTTGTTTCCGATCAACCTGTCAAATTTCAGATCATTCCGACACCGTTGCGAAAAATGACGAAGTTGCCCCTTGCGCGATTTTTGTTTCCAATCAACCTGCCAAATTTTAGCCCATTCCGACATCGTCGTGAAAAGTTACGAAGTTGCCCCTGCGCGATTTTTCTTTCCAATCAACCTGCCAAAATTCAGCCCATTCCGACACCGTCGCGAAAAATGACGAAATTGCCCACGGCGCAATTTTTGTTTCCAATCAACCTGCCAATTTCAGCCCATTCCGAAACCGTCGCGAAAAATGATGAAATTGCCCCTAGAGCGGTTTTTGTTTCCGATCAACCTGTCAAATTTTAGACCATTCCGACACCGTCGCGAAAAATGACGAAATTTCCCCCGGCGCGATTTTTGTTTCCAATCAACCTGCCAAATTTCAGCCCATTCCGACACCGTCGCGAAAAATGACGAAATTATCCACGTCGCAATTTTTGTTTATAATCAACCTGCCAAAATTCAACCCATTCCGACACCGTCGCGAAAAATGACTAAATTACCCCTTGCGTGGTTTTTGTTTCCGCTCAACCAGTCAAATTTTAGCCCATTCCGACACCGTCGCGAAAAATGACGAAATTGCCCCTGGTGCGGATTTGTTTCCGATCAACCTGTCAAATTTTAGCCCATTCCGACAACGTTACGAAAAATGACGAAGTTGCCCCCTGCGCGATTTTTGTTTCCAATCAACCTGCCAAATTTCAGCCCATTCCGACACCGTCGTGAAAAATGACGGAATTGCCCACGGCACAATTTTTGTTTCCAATCAACCTGTCAAATTTCAGCACAATCCGGGACCGTGGCAAAAAATGACGAAATTGCCCCTAGCGCGATTTTTGTTTTCGATCAACCTGTCAAATTTTAGCCCATTCCGACACCGTCGCGAAAAATGACGAAATTTCCCCCGGCGCGATTTTTGTTTCCAATCTACCAGCTAAATTTCAGTCCATTCCGAAACCGTCGCGAAAAATGACGAAATTGCCCCCGACGCGTTTTTTGTTTTCGATCAACCTGTCAAATTTCAGATCATTCCGACACCGTTGCGAAAAATGACGAAGTTACCCCCAGCGCGATTTTTGTTTCCAATCAACCTGCCAAATTTCAGCCCATTCCGACACCGTCGCGAAAAATGACGAAATTACCCACGTCGCAATTTTTGTTTCCAATCAACCTGCCAAAATTCAACCCATTCCGACACCGTCGTGAAAAATGACTAAATTACCCATTGCGCGGTTTTTGTTTCCGCTCAACCAGTCAAATTTTAGCCCATTCCGACACCGTCGCAAAAAATGACGAAATTGCCCTTAGGGCGGATTTTGTTTCCGATCAACCTGTCAAATTTTAGCCCATTCCGACAACGTTGCGAAAAATGACGAAGTTGCCCCCTGCGCGATTTTTGTTTCCAATCAACCTGCCAAATTTCAGCCCATTCCGACACCGTCGTGAAAAATGACGAAATTGCCCACGGCGCAATTTTTCTTTCCAATCAACATGCCAAATTTCAGCCCACTCCGGCACCGTGGCAAAAAATGACGAAATTGCCCCTAACGCGATTTTTGTTTTCGATCAACCTGTCAAATTTTAGCCCATTCCGACACCGTCGCGAAAAATGACGAAATTTCCCCCCGCGTGATTTTTGTTTTCAATCAACCAGCCAAATTTCAGTCCATTCCGAAACCGTCGCGAAAAATGACGAAATTGCCCCCGGCGCGACTTTTGTTTCCGATCAACCTGTAAAATTTCAGCCCATTCCGACACCGTTGCGAAAAATGACGAAACTGCCCTCGGGGAGATTTTTGTTTCCAATCAACCTCCCAAATTTCAGCCCATTCCGACACCGTCGTGAAAAATGACGAAATTGCCCCAAGCACGGTTTTTGTTTCCGATCAACCTGTCAAATTTCAGCCCATTCCGACATAGTCGCGAAAAATGACGAAATTGCCCAAGTCGCAATTTTTGTTTCCAATCAACCAGCCAAATTTCAGCCCATTCCGACACCGTCACGAAAAATGACTAAATTGCCCCTGGCGCGATTTTTGTTTTCAATCAACCTATCAAATTTTAGCCCATTCCGACATCGTCGCGAAAAATGACAAAATTGCCCCTGGCGCGGATTTTGTTTCCGATCAACCGGTCAAATTTTAGCCCATCTCGACAACGTCGCGAAAAATGATGAAGTTGCCCACAGCGCGATTTTTGTTTCCAATCAACCTGCCAAATTTCAGCCCATTCCAACACCGTCGCGAAAAATAAAGAAATTGCTCACGGCGCAATTACTGTTTCCAATCAACCTGCCAAACCTACCAAATTTCAGCCCATTCCGATACCATCGCGAAAACTGACGAAATTGGCCCTAGCGCGGCTTTTGTTTTCGATCAACCTGTCAAATTTTAGCCGATTCCGACACCGTTGCGAAAAATGACGAAATTGCCCCTGACGCATTTTTTGTTTCCGATCTACCTGTCAAATTTCAGATCATTCCGACACCGTTGCGAAAAATGACGAAGTTGCCCCTTGCGCGATTTTTGTTTCCAATCAACCTGCCAAATTTTAGCCCATTCCGACATCGTCGTGAAAAATTACGAAGTTGCCCCTGTGAGATTTTTGTTTCCAGTCAACCTGCAAAAATTCAGCCCATTCCGACACCGTCGCGAAGAATGACGAAGTTGCCCGCGGCGCAGTTTTTTGTTTCCGATCAACCTATCAAATTTCAGATCATTCCGACACCGTTGCGAAAAATGACGAAGTTGCCCCTTGCGCGATTTTTGTTTCCAATCAACCTGCCAAATTTTAGCCCATTCCGACATCGTCGTGAAAAATTACGAAGTTGTCCCTGCGCGATTTTTGTTTCCAATCAACCTGCCAAAATTCAGCCCATTCCGACACCGTCGCGAAAAATGACGAAATTACCCACGGCGCAATTTTTGTTTCCAATCAACCTGCCAATTTCAGCCCATTCCGAAACCGTCGCGAAAAATGATGAAATTGCCCCTAGAGCGATTTTTGTTTCCGATCAACCTGTCAAATTTTAGATCATTCCGACACTGTCGCGAAAAATGACGAAATTTCCCCCGGCGCGATTTTTGTTTCCAATCAACCTGCCAAATTTCAGCCCATTCCGACACCGTCGCGAAAAATGACGAAATTATCCACGTCGCAATTTTTGTTTCCAATCAACCTGCCAAAATTCAACCCATTCCGACACCGTCGCGAAAAATGACTAAATTACCCCTTGCGCGGTTTTTGTTTCCGCTCAACCAGTCAAATTTTAGCCCATTCCGACACCGTCGCGAAAAATGACGAAATTGCCCCTGGTGCGGATTTTGTTTCCGATCAACCTGTCAAATTTTAGCCCATTCCGACAACGTTGCAAAAAATGACGAAGTTGCCCCCTGCGCGATTTTTGTTTCCAATCAACCTGCCAAATTTCAGCCCAGTCCGACACCGTCGTGAAAAATGACGAAATTGCCCACGGCGCAATTTTTCTTTCCAATCAACATGCCAAATTTCAGCCCATTCCGGCACCGTGGCAAAAAATGACGAAATTGCCCCTAGCGCGATTTTTGTTTTCGATCAACCTGTCAAATTTCAGATCATTCCGACACCGTTGCGAAAAATGACGAAGTTGCCCCCAGCGCGATTTTTGTTTCCAATCAACCGGCCAAATTTCAGCCCATTCCAACACCGTCGCGAAAAATGACGAAATTACCCACGTCGCAATTTTTGTTTCCAATCAACCTGCCAAATTTCAGCCCAATCCGGCACCGTGGCAAAAAATGACGAAATTGCCCCTAGCGCGATTTTTGTTTTCGATCAACCTGTCAAATTTCAGATCATTCCGACACCGTTGCGAAAAATGACGAAGTTGCCCCCAGCGCGATTTTTGTTTCCAATCAACCGGCCAAATTTCAGCCCATTCCAACACCGTCGCGAAAAATGACGAAATTACCCACGTCGCAATTTTTGTTTCCAATCAACCTGCCAAAATTCAACCCATTCCGACACCGTCGCGAAAAATGACTAAATTACACCTTGCACGGTTTTTGTTTCCGCTCAACCAGTCAAATTTTAGCCCATTCCGACACCGTCGCAAAAAATGACGAAATTGCCCTTGGGGCGGATTTTGTTTCCGTTCAACCTGTCAAATTGTAGCCCATTCCGACAACGTTGCGAAAAATGACGAAGTTGCCCCCTGCGCGATTTTTGTTTCCAATCAACCTGCCAAATTTCAGCCCATTCCGACACCGTCGTGAAAAATGACGGAATTGCCCACGGCGCAATTTTTGTTTCCAATCAACCTGTCAAATTTCAGCCCACTCCGGCACGGTCGCAAAAAATGACGAAATTGCCCCTAGCGCGGTTTTTGTTTTCGATCAACCTGTCAAATTTTAGCCCATTCCGACACCGTTGCGAAAAATGACGAAATTGCCCACGACGCATTTTTTGTTTCCAATCAACCAGTCAAATTTCAGATCATTCCGACACCGTTGCGAAAAATGACGAAGTTGCCCCTTGCGCGATTTTTGTTTCCAATCAACCTGCCAATTTCAGCCCATTCCGATACCGTCGCGAAAAATGATGAAATTGCCCCTAGCGTGGTTTTTGTTTCTGATCAACCTGTCAAATTATTGACAATTCCGACACCGTCGCGAAGAATGACGAAATTGCCCGCGGCGCAGTTTTTTGTTTCCGATCAACCTGTCAAATTTCAGATCATTCCGACACCGTTGCGAAAAATGACGAAGTTGCCCCTTGCGCGATTTTTGTTTCCAGTCAACCTACCAAAATTCAGCCCATTCCGACACCGTCGCGAAGAATGACGAAATTGCCCGCGGCGCAGTTTTTTGTTTCCGATCAACCTGTCAAATTTCAGATCATTCCGACACCGTTGCGAAAAATGACGAAGTTGCCCCTTGCGCGATTTTTGTTTCCAATCAACCTGCCAATTTCAGCCCATTCCGATACCGTCGCGAAAAATGATGAAATTGCCCCTAGCGTGGTTTTTGTTTCTGATCAACCTGTCAAATTATTGACAATTCCGACACCGTCGCGAAAAATGACGAAATTTCCCCCGGCGCGATTTTTGTTTCCAATCAACCTGCCAAATTTCAGCCCATTCCGAAACCGTCACGAAAAATGACGAAATTGCCCTTGGCATGATTTTTTGTTCCCGATCAACCTGTCAAATTCTAGCCCATTACGACACTGTCGCGAAAAATGACGAAGTTGCCCCTGCGCGATTTTTGTTTCCAATCAACCTTCCAAAATTTAGCCCATTCCGACACCGTTGCGAAAAATGACGAAATTGCCCCCGACGCGTTTTTTTTCCGATCAACCTGTCAAATTTCAGACCATTCCGACATCGTTGCGAAAAATGACGAAGTTGCCCCCTGCGCGATTTTTGTTTCCAATCAACCTGCCAAATTTCAGCCCATTCCAACACCGTCGCGAAAAATGACGAAATTACACACGTCGCAATTTTTGTTTCCAATCAACCGGCCAAAATTTAACCCATTTCGACACCGTCGTGAAAAATGACTAAATTACCCCTTGCGCGGTTTTTGTTTCCGCTCAACCAGTCAAATTTTAGCCCATTCCGACAACGTTGCAAAAAATGACGAAGTTACCCCCTGCGCGATTTTTGTTTCCAATCAACCTGCCAAATTTCAGCCCATTCCGACACCGTCGTGAAAAATGACGGAATTGCCCACGGCGCAATTTTTGTTTCCAATCAACCTGCCAAATTTCAGCCCATTCCGGCACCGTCGCAAAAAATGACGAAATTGCCCCTAGCGCGATTTTTGTTTACGATCAACCTGTCAAATTTTAGCCCATTCCGACACTGTCGCGAAAAATGACGAAATTTCCCCCGGCGCGATTTTTGTTTCCAATCATCCAGCCAAATTTCAGTCCATTCCGAAACCGTCGCGAAAAATGACGAAATTGCCCCCGACGCGTTTTTTGTTTCCGATCAACCTGTCAAATTTCAGATCATTCCGACACCGTTGCGAAAAATGACGAAGTTGCCCCCAGCGCGATTTTTGTTTCCAATCAACCTGCCAAATTTTAGCCCATTCCGACACCGTCGCGAAAAATGACGAAATTTCCCCCGGTGCAATTTTTGTTTCCAATCAACCTGCCAAATTTCAGCCCATTCCGAAACTGTCACGAAAAATGACGAAATTGCCCTTGGCATGATTTTTTGTTCCCGATCAACCTGTCAAATTTTAGCCCATTCCGACACTGTCGCGAAAAATGACGAAGTTGCCCCTGTGCGATTTTTGTTTCCAATCAACCTGCCA
>NW_019266185.1:0-5590 GCF_002742605.1 Olea europaea var. sylvestris
CAAAAGCATCAATCAAGATAGGTAGAGGTGCAATGTGTTTAATCGTGTTAAGTTATAAGTTTCGATTCATGTTAATGTTTGTAGGTCAAATGGTACTCTGATACGGTATATCTCTCTATGTTAATGGTTGTATGTCAAATAGTACTCCAATACGGCATACCCCTCTATGTTGAAGAAATGTTCGTTTGTCAAATGGTGCCCTCGGGTACGGCATACCCCTCATGTCAAATGGTGCCTTACGGCATGTATGAAAAGTTATAAAGTAAATGTTTTGAAATGTATAGCTTGATCACGAATGCACCTATGACACCTACAGATTGAAGGAATTCTACCTCGGTCATGGATGCAGGAGAAGATGGAAAGTGATGCAACGAGCCAATGGAAATCTAGTGAATAAGTGATTTGGATTTATTTTTAAGAAATGTTTTCCAATGTTATTTCTTTAAAGTTTTGAATAACGCAGAATGCGAGAACAAATTATGTTTTCTTCAAATAAATTACATGTTTGTTTTGAAAAATGATTCAGTGTTTTTGTTTAAAGTATTTAAAGTATTATTATTTAAATTATTATCCGAAGATGTAAGCTTCCGCTAAAACGTATACACTTGTTACTAAATCACCGGTTAAATTAAGTAAAGTAAGTAGCGTTCCGGTCCACTAGGGGTCAAGGTGTTACACTTTCAGGGAACGCCGTCTCTATGAACACTAAAGACCAAATTCGGGCACTTATGGAGAAGAGAAAGGGAGATCGTCTATAAGTTCCTAAGGGTGGAGATTTGAGAAAATCACTAATTACAGAATGTCATGATACGACTTGGGCTGGGCATCCCGGAGAGGAACGCATTTGTGCACTACTGCAACGTGCATACTACTGGCCTCAAATACGGGACGACATTGCAACCTCTTAATCAAATTCATAGTTTATTCTCAAATTTTCCATCTGCATCAATTTACTAATTGGAAGTTTGACTTCAAATCAAATTCTAAACTAAATTAAAAAATCAAAAATCACAATTTATTAATAAATTTATTTCATAATAAATAAATTAAATCTTGAGGGAACATTTGTAGAAATTAAAAAATAAATAAATAACTAAATAAAATAACAAATAATGGATTGGGTCAATTTAAATAATTAGCCCAATTAAATTTACTAAATTAAAATCTACTGAGGCCCAAAAAAAATTCAATGAACCATACTATTTACATTTTTAAAATCCATAGTTATTTAATTATTCTTTTTTTATGAAAGATAATTGAGTGGTTACCAAATTGGTTGCGAATTTCCCTTATAAATAGGACTGAAAGTCCATAAAATTACACAAGTAAAAGTGCAAAGGAAAAATGACGAAATGTTGAAAAATTCCAAAGCCCGAGAAAGAAAGTAAATCCCCTCAAAGCTAAATTTGGCGATCATCGAGATCTTCATATACCCCCCCTCCCCGTTTGGTCTCCATTAATTTTCATTCCATTACATTTCATTTTTATCTCTCCTATTTTCAACTATACAATCTTCCACAAAATAATATTACACATAAATCGAAAACTTTTCTTCTTTTTTAACCACTCATTATTCAAAAAAAATACTATTCCACCCATTTTGATTTCCACAAAATGGAGGCAAAACGAGGGAATAATATAAAATTCAAATTCAAGTCTTGAAACCCACGTGCCAAAAAGTCAAGTTCTCAAAAAACCAAAATTATAACAAATTCTTGAAGTCTAGGATTCAAGCCACGTGACTTCTTGTCTTCAAACATTCTAATCATTAATCGGAGGATTTTTGCAATTACAAGAAGATTAATATCCACTCTTCCCAAAAATACAATTTGTAACAATTTTTGTATGTTTTTAATCAACAAACTTCATTATACACCATCAAATCGACAAACTCACTACACTTCATAACAAGTGCTTCATCTACCAATGGGTATTCTAGTCCATCAAAGTCTCTAGGATTTCTTCTCGGGCCGCTTTTTGTCCTATCTTGCCTCCTAACATCAGGAACACTCCTATCTCGCCTATCCAATCCATCCTTAAATTCCCAATGCCACATTCATTCCCTCAAAGTTTTGCTTCATTGCTATGAAGAATTGATCATTCTCATCCCTAGACGTAGATCTTTCCTTTTTCAACACCCTATATTGTAACTATGTTTACTCATGTGTATCACTCAATGTTGCTTTCCCATCTAATTATTCTTGCAAAAGCTTCAAGAAACTAATTTGATCCAAATCAAAAATTCAGCCTTATGATGTTTAAACAAAGGATTGAAGTCAACTCTAGAAAGATTCAGGGAAAAAAAAGGAATAGAAAATTGAATGGAACCAATAAAAAATTCAAGAAATTGTTTCTTGAATTCGATTCGTACCTTTTTTCGTAGCAATATTGACTCCAATTGTTTGGAGGTCAAATTGAATACCTCAATGAATTTATGATTCAAGAATTTTCAAGAAAGTGATTCTTGAAATCGAATCAGACACGCTTAGGCTTGGAAATTTGATTTTCTTGTTGTTGAAACTTTTCTTCTGTCCTTTTTTCTTATTGCTGATTTATTTTTATTTTTTATATTTTTGCAGTTTTTGAAAAAATGTTTGCACTAGATATGCAGAAAATCAATGAAGGCAAGAAAATTTGAGAAAAATTGTATTGTTGCACTAAATTTAATGCACAAAACAATTTTTCAAAGTTTTTGGTATTTGTGTTGATGTAAAACACTCAAGAAGATGATGAAGACTCAAGAAAACGAAGGAGACTCAACTAATAAGATGAAGACTCAACAAAGAAGATGGAAATTAGAAGAAAAAATGCAGAAAGATCTTTATAACCTTGATTAAAGCCCTCTGATACCAATTGATGTAACCCACATAGCAATAGCAACTCCAAAACTCACACAAGATTGAATAACAATACTAAGAAAGATAAAATCCCGATTTTAAGCTTGACCCAATAAATTATCAAATCAAGGAACCAAAGTTATAAAGGAACGTAACCAAGGTATTTCAGAAATTATGAACCTTGCTATTGTTGAATGTCACAAAGATGAAATCCTTCATAAGTTTGAAATTGAGTTCAATGAAGAACAAGAAGAAAGTGACCTTGCTTTGATATCTCTAAAATAAATAGAGTCCTAATCAAAAAATGTAAAAATAAACTGCCTTCAATTGCATGCATGTTGAGCTGAATCTTTTTAAGTTTGTTTCCCTCAATGGATCTTATCATCGTGCATCTAAACACTTGATATCACTATTCCTAGGAGGTTGGAAATCTACGTTGGGTTTTATTTTCCTAGCTACTTCCTCCTTTCCTCTTGGTTGTCGATCTTAACAATTTAAACAACCCAATCACTTCTATTATTATCCCACTTCGATTTTCAATAAGGATTAGAACCTGATGAATAGGAGCTAGCTACTCTTTTTCCTTTTAATTGTCTCTCCACCTTCATAACCACATTTAACATATCGTCCAATTTGACTACATTGACTATCTTTCTATTCAAATCATTCAAAAACCTAGCCATTGTGGCTTTTAGATCCTCGTCAACATTTGCCCTAATCATAGCTATCTCCATGTTTTATGGTATTACTCCACACTCCTCAGACATCGACTAAGGCTTTGATGTCTTAAGTAAAGATCTCTTCAATTAATAATTAGGTACAAATATCTTCCTCATGATAGCCTTTAACTCACCCTTCTTTCTAACAGCCTCTCATGATTTGTCCACCTATTTGTTACTAGTTGATCCAACTATATAAATTGCAAAATTAGTAAACTATATACTTGCTAATTTCACCTTTTCTCCTAAGAATACTTATGGCAATCAAACATCCACTCCAACATCTTTTCCCACTCCAAATGCACCCCCAGGTTGTTTCTAATTTGGAATGAATGAGTTTTCATCTTAATGCCTTCCAAGTTCCAATCAACCCTATCTCCACCAAATCTATAGGATCTCCTCTAGGCCCCCTTTCATACTTATCTCCCCATTTCTCATCCTAACCACTTCTGTTCGGATTCATCATCCTCAATCTCACCATCCAATCATTATCATCATCATCAAATTCAACTCTAGGATCACGTCTACCATGCCTCCTAAACATTAGGAACTCATCTAGGTTGCCCCCTTTGTATGTTTACAATCATTGTATGCCTCACGTGTTTGCACTCGTGTTTTACTTGATTTGGCATTTTCCCTCTTATCTTGGCACTCTTGGTTTTTCCTCTCAGTCCCGTCTTTCAAGTTCTCTAACTAATTGATCTCTATAAAAAAATTTCCCTTGAGAGTTTCAAACCGCAAGAACATGTTAATGACTCGACAAATGACACAAGAAAGGAAGGAATGAAGGAATTGAAAGAAAACACAAACAAGAATTTAAAGAAATTGATTCTTGAAATCAATTTATGCCATTTTCAAAATAAAATTGATACCAATGGATGATTTAGATATTGAATTGATTTCTTGAAAGAAATTGTGCTTCAAGAATTTTCAAGAAAGTGTTTCTTAAAATCGAATAAGCCTTTATTTGGTTTGAAATTTTCATTTTCATTTTACAAATTTTTTTTTCTAGAACTTTCAATTCTTTTCAACACTATACACCTTTTTGACCCTTATTAAATTACATTTCATTACATTCTATTTTTCTCCTAATTTCACACAATCTTTCATAATATAATATTACACATAAATTTAAAAAAAAAATTCCTTCTTTTCAACCACTCATTTTTCAAAAAAACACTATTACACCCAAGAAATGGGTCACTACCCAAGAAAGCTAAAATTCTTGTTTGAAGCTTGACCCAATAATTTATTGAATCAAGTAACCAAATTTATGAAAGAATTTGACCCCTTAATTACAAAAATTATGAACCTTGCTACGAATTTGTTGCCACAAAGATGAAATCTTTGATATGTTTGAAATTAAGTTCAATGTCAAGAGAAAGCAACCTCACTTTTGTAATTAATCTCTCAATAATGGGTTGTTTTACAATGAAAAGAATGAGCCCAATATATAGGAAACTCATAAAACCCTAATTAAAAGGTAAAATATCAAACAAATAGTGTTCTAAATGAAAAAGGAAAAAACTGCCTACAAATTATTATACTGCGTGCACTCACCATGTATTTTCTACTGCACCTGCCATTCAGTTGATTTGGCTATGTGTTGAACTTTTCGGCTACATATGTCCAACATGAAACTTGATGTTTCGCTCATTGCAATCGAAGACTAGGCCCACGTAGCTTGAACAACTGATTCCCATTGCTTCCTTGATCTCGCCATTGGTATTTTTTCCAGAATCAACGGATCCTTGCTAGCCTTTGGCCCCTGATTCTCTTTTCAATCTATTCAAGTGCTTGGAATGATCCACTCCCTCGGTTGCAAATTTGACCTCATTTGGGCTGAAAACTGATCTTTTCTTATATGCACCCAAATCCAATCACGCTTTCATCCTTTATTACCTCAAAAAGCATAATGCTTTTTCTTCTCAATTTGACAATGTACCTTCTCATGGATTAATCTTACAAATTCAGCCTTTTTCTTTTCATTTAGACTACCTTTTTCATCAACAGCCAAAGGAATTAAATCCAAAG
>NW_019266185.1:5994-8048 GCF_002742605.1 Olea europaea var. sylvestris
ATAAATCAAACAATGCGAAAGGTACCAAAATTATGCCCATATTAAAAAACGTGAAAACTTGTAAAAAGGATAAACGAAGTGTACCAAAATGCACCAAATAATAACAAAACTGTGCAGAACGTATCTAAACTCACAAAAACATACCAAACACTAAATGTACAAAAATATATATTAAAAAAAAAAGAACTAAAACAATCAGAAATGAGGCAAAGTATGTGAAATGTAACACCAAGATGCTCTAAATTTTGTCAAATCGCATGACACGTGCAAAAAATGCAATGTAATGTACACGCAGAATGTAGAGAAATATACGAATATAAACAAACTATAGGAAATTTACCACTAAACATTCAAAAAAGTACCAAAACATGCGAAAGTGTGCCATTGAATGAAATGTAACAAAATGAAAGAAATGTACAAGGATGCACAAAATGATGAAAACCTTCAAAAATATCCTCAAGATGGAAGAAATGTACAAAAATGCCATTACATTAACCAAACTATTGATAATGTATATAAACATACTGAATTTATTCCAAATTTATGAAACTTCAAAAAAAAAGTGCCAAAAAGAACCAAATGTGCCCAATTGAACAAAAATGCTACGAGTTCTGAAAGGCAGATCAATATATCACGTCTTAACTTTCAATTGATTGTAATTCAATCTTGGAAAATACCTTAGCCCCTTTTAATTGATCAAACAAATCCTCAATTCTCGAGAGGTGATATCTATTCTTGATGGTCAAACGGTTTAGTTCCCAGTAGTCGATACATATCCTCATACTTCCATCTTTCTTCTTTACGAACAACACCCCATTAAGAGACAATTGGTTGAATAAAGCTATTATCTAACAATTATTGTAATTGAATTTTCAGCCTCTGAAGTTTCTTTGGAGCCATTTTGTATGGAATCTATATTGGTATTGCTCTAGAAATCGAATCTATTGTGAATTCCAACTATTTATCTATTGGAGTACTGAGTAGGTCTTCTAGAAACACATCTATAAATTCTTATACCACCGGTATGTCCTTAATCTTTATTATCGCCTTTTTTCCCTAAAATGTTAACTTGAAACCCTTCATTTGTTTCTTTTCTCCACATTTTCTTAGTTTGCAAGGCCGGTACTAGTTTGGAGGTTAGTCTTTATACAAAGGAAAGAGAATTCTTCTTCTCCTAGTTTTTGAAAAGACACTTCCTTTACTCTACAATGAATGGTGGCATAATTATAGATCAACCAATCCATGCCCAAAATGACATCAAAGTCTTTCATCTCTGTTAGATACAAATTAGGTTCTAATATTTTTCCCTCAATTTCAAGAATCACCGACTTAATTAACTTATTTGTATTTATGTTATGCCTAAGGGCATGCTAACTTCCAGTCTCTGACTTGTCCCAAGTAATACTATAATGTGTACCTGCTTAAATCAAGCAATAGATAAGTAATATTAGATATCAGTAAAATACTTGCTATTAGTCAATCTAAATCAATGTGAAATTTTCATCAAATTTGATTGGAAGCTCACCAGTGAACAAAATCTAGACGAAGTTTTATTCAAATTTGAATGGAAAAGCGCCAATGAGCTAAACTCAAGTGAAATTTTAGTCAAATTTGATTGGAAACATGCCAATGAACTAAAACCAGGTGAAATTTTAGTCAAATTTGGTTGAAAACCCGTCGATGAACGAAGCGTGGATGATATTTTAGCCAAATTTGATTGAAAACATGTCAATGAACTAAATCTAAGTGAAATTTTAGTCAAATTTGACTAGAAACCTGCTAATGAACAAAATCAAATCTAAATTTGAGTCAAATTTTATTGAAAATGTGCAAATAAACTAAACCACTGAGAAATTTTAGTTAACTTCGGTTGGAAACCCGCCGTTGAACAAAACGTGGATGAAATTTTTATCAAATTTGATTGGAAACATGCCAATGAACAAAACACGTGTGAAATTTTAGTCAAATTTGATTGAAAAAGCATCAATGATCAAAATTCAAATGAAATTTTACTCAAATTTGATTGGAAACGTCCCATTTAACAAAACTCAGAT
>NW_019266186.1:0-8039 GCF_002742605.1 Olea europaea var. sylvestris
CCCGACTCTCAAGACGTTCTAAATATACAAGCACACATTCCTTTGAAAAATGGCCAAAATCACTCGTACACCACGATGAAGTGGTGAGTTCAATCCAAAACGGTCGCTACATTTCCAAAAAGTACTGATGGGCCAAAAACGGACATCGTGTGCAAAAGTTACGCTCAATTCTTCGTCCGTCGACTCTCCAAGCGTTCTCAATATACAAGTGCTCATTCTTTCGAAAAATGGCCAAAATCCCTTGTACGTCATGAGGAAGTAGTGAGTTCAATCCAAAACGGTCGCTACCTTTCCAAAAACTTCTTATGGGCCCAAAATGTACACCGTGTCCCAAAGTTGCGCTCAATTCTTCGTCCCCCTACTCTCCAAGCGTTCTAAATATGCAAGTGCTCATTCTTTCGAAAAATGGCCAAAATCCCTTGTACGTCATGAGGAAGTAGTGAGTTCAATCCAAAACGGTCGCTACCTTTCCAAAAACTTCTTATGGGCCCAAAATGTACACCGTGTCCCAAAGTTGCGCTCAATTCTTCGTCCCCCTACTCTCCAAGCGTTCTAAATATGCAAGTGCTCATTCTTTCGAAAAATGGCCAAAATCCCTTGTACGTCATGAGGAAGTAGTGAGTTCAATCCAAAACGGTCGCTACATTTCCAAAAAGTACTGATGGGCCAAAACGGACATCGTGTGCAAAAGTTACGCTCAATTCTTCGTCCGTCGACTCTCCAAGCGTTCTCAATATACAAGCGCTCATTCTTTCGAAAAATGGCCAAAATCACTCGTACGTCACGACAAAGTGGTGAATTCAATCCAAAACGGTCGCTACATTTCCAAAAACTTCTTATGGGCCCAAAATGTACACCGTGTCCCAAAGTTGCGCTCAATTCTTCGTCCCCCTACTCTCCAAGCGTTCTAAATATGCAAGTGCTCATTCTTTCGAAAAATGGCCAAAATCCCTCGTACGTCACAACAAAGTGGTGAGTTCAATCCAAAACGGTCGCTACATTTCCAAGAACTTCTTATGGGCCCAAAATGTACACCGTGTCCCAAAGTTGCGCTCAATTCTTCGTCCCCCTACTCTCCAAGCGTTCTAAATATGCAAGTGTTCATTCTTTCAAAAAATGGCCAAAATCCCTCGTACGTCACAACAAAGTGGTGAGTTCAATCCAAATCGGTCGCTACATTTCCAAAAAGTACTTATGGGCCCAAAACGGACACCGTGTGCAAAAGTTACGCTCAATTCTTCGGCCCTCGACTCTCCAAGCGTTCTCAATATACAAGCGCTCATTCCTTCGAAAAATGGCCAAAATCACTCGTACGTCACAACGAAGTGGTGAGTTCAATCCAAAACGGTCGCTACATTTCCAAAAAGTACTTATGGGCCCAAAACGGACACCGTGTGCAAAAGTTACGCTCAATTCTTCGTCCGTCGACTCTCCAAGCGTTCTCAATATACAAGCGCTCATTCCTTCCAAAAATGGCCAAAATCACTCGTACGTCACAACGAAGTGGTGATTTCAATCCAAAACGGTCGCTACATTTCCAAAAAGTACTTATGGGCCCAAAACGGACACCGTGTGCAAAAATTACGCTCAATTCTTCGTCCGCTAACTCTCCAAGCGTTCTCAATATACAAGCGCTCATTCCTTCGGAAAATGGCCAAAATCACTCGTACGTCACGACGAAGTGGTGATTTCAATCCAAAACGGTCCCTACATTTCCAAAAAGTACTTATGGGCCCAAAATGGACACCGTGTGCAAAAGGTTACGCTCAATTCGTCGTCCGCCGACTCTCCAAGCGTTCCAAATATGCGAGTGCTCATTCTTTCGAAAAATGGCCAAAATCCCTCGTACGTCACGACAAAGTGGTGAGTTCAATCCAAAACGATCGCTACATTTCCAAAAACCTCCTGTGGGCCCAAAATGGACACCTGTGCAAAAGTTACGCTCAATTCTTCGTCCCCCGACTCTCCAAGCGTTCTAAATATGCAAGTGCTCATTCTTTTGAAAAATGACCAAAATCCCACGTACGTCATGGCGAAGTGGTGAGTTCAATCCAATACGGTCGTTACATTTCCAAAAAGTTCTTATGGGCGAAAAAAGGACAACGTGTGCAAAAGTTACGCTCAATTCTTCGTCCCCCGACTCTCAAGACGTTCTAAATATACAAGCACACATTCCTTTGAAAAATGGCCAAAATCACTCGTACGTCACGTCGAAGTGGTGAGTTCAATCCAAAACGATCGCTACATTTCCAAAAACATCCTATGGGCCCAAAATGGACACCTGTGCAAAAGTTACGCTCAATTCTGCGTCCCCCGACTCTCCAAGCGTTCTAAATATGCAAGTGCTCATTCTTTCGAAAAATGGCCGAAATCCCTCGTACGTCACGACAAAGTGGTGAGTTCAATCCAAAACGATCGCTACATTTCCAAAAACATCCTATGGGCCCAAAATGGACACCTGTGCAAAAGTTACGCTCAATTCTTCGTCCCCCGACTCTCCAAGCGTTCTAAATATGCAAGTGCTCATTCTTTTGAAAAATGACCAAAATCCCTCGTACGTCATGGCGAAGTGGTGATTTCAATCCAATACGGTCGTTACATTTCTAAAAAGTTCTTATGGGCCAAAAATGGACAACGTGTGCAAAGGTTACGCTCAATTCTTCGTCCCCCGACTCTCAAGACGTTCTAAATATACAAGCACACATTCCTTTGAAAAATGGCCAAAATCACTCGTACACCACGACGAAGTGGTGAGTTCAATCCAAAACGGTCGCTACATTTCCAAAAAGTATTGATGGGCCAAAAACGGACATTGTGTGCAAAAGTTACGCTCAATTCTTCGTCCGCCGACTCTCCAAGCGTTCTCAATATACAAGCACTCATTCTTTCGAAAATGGTCAAAATCACTCGTACGTCACGACAAAGTGGTGAGTTCAATCCAAAACGGTCGCTACATGTCCAAAAAGTACTGATGGGCCCAAAACAGACACCGTGTGTAAAAGTTACGCTCAATTCTTCGTCCGCCGACTCTCCAAGCGTTCTCAATATACAAGCGCTCATTCTTTCAAAAAATGGCCAAAATCACTCGTACGTCATGACTAACTGGTGAGTTCAATCCAAAACGGTCACTACATTTCCAAAAAGTACTTATGGGCCCAAAACGGACACCGTGTGCAAAAGTTACGCTCAATTCTCCGTCCGCCGACTCTCCAAGCGTTCTAAATATGCAAGGGCTCATTCTTTCGAAAAATGACCAAAACCCCTCGTACGTCACGACGAGTGGTCAGTTCAATCCAAAACGGTCCCTACATTTCCAAAATGTACTTATGGGCCGAAAACGGACACCGTGTGCAAAAGTTACGCTCAATTCTCCGTCCGCCGACTCTCCAAGCGTTCTAAATATGCAAGGGCTCATTCTTTCGAAAAATGACCAAAACCCCTCGTACGTCACGACGAGTGGTCAGTTCAATCCAAAACGGTCCCTACATTTCCAAAATGTACTTATGGGCCGAAAACGGACACCGTGTGCAAAAGTTACGCTCAATTCTTCGTCCGCCGACTCTCCAAGCGTTCTAAATATGCAAGTGCTCATTCTTTCGAAAAATGACCAAAATCCCTCGTACGTCACGACGAGTGGTCAGTTCAATCCAAAACGGTCCCTACATTTCCAAAAAGTTCTTATGGGCCCAAAACAGACACCGTGTGCAAAAGTTACGCTCAATTCTTCGTCCGTCGACTCTCCAAGCGTTCTCAATATACAAGCTCTCATTCCATCGATAAATGGCCAAAATCACTCATACGTCACAACGAAGTGGTGAGTTCGATCCAAAACGGTCGCTACATTTCCAAAAAGTACTTATGGGCCCAAAACGGACACCGTACGCAAAAGTTAAGCTCAATTCCTAGTACGCCGACTATCCAAGCGTTCCAAATATGCAAGTGCTCATTCTTTCGAAAAATGGCCAAAATCCCTCGTACATCACGACAAAGTGGTGAGTTCAATCCAAAACGGGCGCTACATTTCCAAAAACTTCTTATGGGCCAAAAATGACACCGTGTGCAAAAGTTATGCTGAATTCTTCGTCCCCCGACTCTCCAAACGTTCTAAATATGCAAGTGCTCATTCTTTCGAAAAATGACCAAAATCCCTCGTATGTCATGAGGAAGTGGTGAGTTCAATCCAAAACGGTCGTTACATTTCCAAAAAGTTCTTATGGGCCAAAAACGGACAACGTGTGCAAAAGTTACGCTCAATTCTTCGTTCGCCGACTCTCCAAGCATTCTCAATTTACAAGCGCTCATTCCTTCGAAAAATGGCCAAAATCACTCGTACGTCACGACGAAGTGGTGAGTTCAATTCAAAACGGTCGCTACATTTCCAAAAAGTTCTTATGGGCCCAAAACGGACACCGTGTGCAAAAGTTACGCTCAATTCTTCGTCCGTCGACTCTCCAAGCGTTCTAAATATACAAGTGCTCATTCCTTCGGAAAATGGCCAAAATCACTCGTACGTCACGACGAAGTGGTGAGTTCAATTCAAAACGGTCGCTACATTTCCAAAAAGTTCTTATGGGCCCAAAACGGACACCGTGTGCAAAAGTTACGCTCAATTCTTCGTCCGTCGACTCTCCAAGCGTTCTAAATATACAAGCGCTCATTCTTTCGAAAAATGGCCAAAATCCCTCGTACATCACGACGAAGTGGTGAGTTCAATCCAAAACGGTCGCTACATTTCCAAAAAGTACTTATGGGCCCAAAACGGAGATCGTGTGCCAAAGTTACGCTCAATTCTTCGTCCGCCGACTCTCCAAGCGTTCTCAATATACAAGTGCTCATTCCTTCGGAAAATGGCCAAAATCACTCATACGTCACGACGAAATGGTGAGTTCAATCCAAAACGTTCGCTACATTTCCAAAAAGTACTTATGGGCCCAAAACGGACACCGTGTCCAAAAGTTACGCTCAATTCTTCGTTCGCCGACTCTCCAAGTGTTCCAAATATTCGAGTGCTCATTCTTTCGAAAAATGGCCAAAATCCCTCGTACGTCACGACAAAGTGGTGAGTTCAATCCAAAACGGTCGCTACATATCCAAAAACTTCTTATGGGCCCAAAATGGACGCCTGTGCAAAAGTTACGCTCAATTCTTTGTCCCCCGACTCTCCAAGCGTTCTAAATATGCAAGTGCTCATTCTTCTGAAAAATGACCAAAATCCCTCGTACGTCATGACGAAGTGGTGAGTTCAATCCAATATGGTCATTACATTTCCAAAAAGTTCTTATGGGCCCAAAACGGACAACGTATGCAAAAGTTACGCTCAATTCTTCGTCCCCCGACTCTCAAGACGTTCTAAATATACAAGCACACATTACTTTGAAAAATGGCCAAAATCACTCGTACACCACGACGAAGTGGTGAGTTCAATCCAAAACGGTCGCTACATTTCCAAAAAGTACTGATGGGCCCAAAACGGACACCGTGTGCAAAAGTTACGCTCAATTCTTCGTCCGTCGACGCTCCAAGCGTTCTCAATATACAAGCGCTCATTCTTTCGAAAAATGGCCAAAATCACTCGTACGTCACGACAAAGTGGTGAGTTCAATCCAAAACGGTCGCTACATTTCCAAAAAGTACTGATGGGCCCAAAACGGACACCGTGTGCAAAAGTTAAGCTCGATTCTTCGTCCGTCGACGCTCCAAGCGTTCTCAATATACAAGCGCTCATTCTTTCAAAAAACGGCCAAAATCACTCGTACGTCACGACTAAGTGGTGAGTTCAATCCAAAACGGTCGCTACATTTCCAAAAAGTACTTATGGGCCCAAAACGGACACCGTGTGCAAAAGTTACGCTCAATTCCTCGTCCGCCGACTCTCCAGGCGTTCCAAATATGCGAGTGCTCATTCTTTCGAAAAATGGCAAAAATCCCTCGTACGTCATGAGGAAGTAGTGAGTTCAATTCAAAACGGTCGCTACATTTCCAAAAACTTCTTATGGCCCAAAACGGACACCGTGTGCAAAAGTTACGCTCAATTCTTTGTCCGCCGACTCTCCCATTGTTCTAAATATACAAGTGCTCATTCTTTCGAAAAATGGCCAAAATCCCTCGTACGTCACGATGAAGTGGTGAGTTCAATCCAAAACGGTCGCTACATTTCCAAAAAGTTCTTATGGGCCCAAAACAGACACCGTGTGCAAAAGTTACGCTCAATTCTTCGTCCGTCGACTCTCCAAGCGTTCTCAATATACAAGCTCTCATTCCTTCGAAAAATGGCCAAAATAACTCGTACGTCACAACGAAGTGGTGAGTTCGATCTAAAACGGTCGCTACATTTCCAAAAAGTACTTATGGGCCCAAAACGGACACCGTGTGCAAAAGTTACGCTCAATTCTTCGTCCGCCGACTCTCCAAGCGTTCCCAATATGCGAGTGCTCATTCTTTCGAAAAATGGCCAAAATCCCTGGTACATCACGACAAAGTGGTGAGTTCAATCCAAAACGGTTGCTACATTTCCAAAAACTTCTTATGGGCCCAAAATGACACCGTGTGCAAAAGTTACGCTCAATTCTTCGTCCCCCGACTCTCCAAGCGTTCTAAATATGCAAGTGATCATTCTTTCGAAAAATGACCAAAATCCCTCGTACGTCATGATGAAGTGGTGAGTTCAATCCAAAACGGTCGTTACATTTCCAAAAAGTTATTATGGGCCAAAAACGGACAACGTGTGCAAAAGTTACGCTCAATTCTTCGTCCGCCGACTCTCCAAGCATTCTCAATTTACAAGCGCTCATTCCTTCGAAAAATGGCCAAAATCACTCGTACGTCACGACGAAGTGGTGAGTTCAATCCAAAACGGTCGCTACATTTCCAAAAAGTTCTTATGGGCCCAAAACGGACACCGTGTGCAAAAGTTACGCTCAATTCTTCGTCCGCCGACTCTCCAAGCGTTCTAAATACGCAAGTGCTCATTCTTTCGGAAAATGGCCAAAATCCCTCGTACGTCACGATGAAGTGGTGAATTCAATCCAAAACGGTCGTTACATTTCCAAAAAGTTCTTATGGGCCCAAAACGGACACCGTGTGCAAAAGTTACGCTCAATTCTTCGTCCGTCGACTCTCCAAGCGTTCTCAATATACAAGCGCTCATTCCTTCGAAAAATGGCCAAAATCACTCGTACATCACAACGAAATGGTGAGTTCAATCCAAAACGGTCGCTACATTTCCAAAAAGTACTTATGGGCCCAAAACGGACAACGTGTGCCAAAGTTACGCTCCATTCTTCGTCCGTTGACTCTCCAAGCGTTCTCAATATACAAGCGCTCATTCCTTCAGAAAATGGCCAAAATCACTCGTACGTTACGACGAAGTGGTGAGTTCAATCCAAAACGGTCGCTACATTTCCAAAAAGTACTTATGGGCCCAAAACGGACACCGTGTGCAAAAGTTACGCTCCATTCTTCGTCCGTTGACTCTCCAAGCGTTCTCAATATACAAGCGCTCATTCCTTCAGAAAATGGCCAAAATCCCTCGTACGTTACGACGAAGTGGTGAGTTCAATCCAAAACGGTCATTACATTTCCAAAAAGTTCTTATGGGCCAAAAACGGACAACGTGTGCAAAAGTTACGCTCAATTCTTCGTCCCCCGACTCTCCAAGCGTTCTATATATGCAAGTGCTCATTCTTTCGAAAAATGACCAAAATCCCTCGTACGTCATGACGAAGTGGTGAGTTCAATCCAATACGGTCATTACATTTCCAAAAAGTTCTTATGGGCCAAAAACGAACAACGTCTGCAAAAGTTACGCTCAATTCTTCGTCTCCCGACTCTCAAGACGTTCTAAATATACAAGCACACATTCCTTTGAAAAATGGCCAAAATCACTCATACACCACGATGAAGTGGTGAGTTTAATCCAAAACGGTCGCTACATTTCCAAAAAGTACTGATGGGCCTAAAACGGACATCGTGTGCAAAAGTTACGCTCAATTCTTCGTCCGTCGACTCTCCAAGCGTTCTCAATATACAAGCGCTCATTC
>NW_019266187.1:0-8039 GCF_002742605.1 Olea europaea var. sylvestris
CCAAAACGGTCGCTACATTTCCAAAAAGTTCTTATGGGCCCAAAACGGGCACCGTGTGCGAAAGTTACGCTCAATTCTTCGTCTGCCGACTCTCCTAGCATTCTAAATATGCAAGTGCTAATTCTTTTGAAAAATCGCCAAAATCCCTCCTACGTCACGACGAAGTGGTGAGTTCAATCCAAAACAGTCGCTACATTTCCAAAAAGTGCTTATGGGCCCAAAATGGTCACCGTGTGCAAAAGTTAAGCTCAATTTTTCGTCCGCCGAATCTCCAAGCGTTCTCAACATACAAGTGCTTGTTCTTTTGAAAAATGGCCAAAATCCCTCGTACGTCACGAGGAAGGGGTGGGTTCAATCCAAAATGGTCGCTACATTTCCAAAATGTTCTTATGGGTCCAAAACGGACACCGTGTGCAAAAGTTACGCTCAATTCTTCGTCCGCCGACTCTCCAAGCGTTCTCAATATACAAGTGCTCATACCTTCGAAAAATGGCCAAAATCACTCGTACGTCACGAGGAAGTAGTGAGTTCAATCCAAAACGGTCGCAACATTTCCAAAAAATACTTATGGGCCCAAAACGGACACCGTGTGCAAAAGTTACGCTCAATTCTTCGTACGCCGACAATCCAAGCGTTCCAAATTTGCAAGGGCTCATTCTTTCGAAAAATGGCTAAACTCCCCCATACATCACGACGAAGTGGTGAGTTCAATCCAAAACGGTCGTTACATTTCCAAAAAGTTCTTGTGGGCCCAAAACGTACACCGTGTGCAAAAGTTACGCTCAATTCTTCGTCCGCCGACTCTCCAAGCGTTCTCAATAGTCAAGCGCTCATTCCTTTGAAAAATGGCTTACCTCTCCCATACGTAACGACGTAGTGGTGAGTTCAATCCAAAACGGTCGCTGCATTTCCAAAAAGTTCTTATGGGCCCAAAACGGACAACGTGTGTGAAAGTTACAATCAATTATTCGTCCGCCGACTCTCCAAGCGTTCTAAATATGCAAGTACTAATTCTTTTGAAAAATGACCAAAATCCCTCGTATGTCAAGAGGAAGTGGTACGTTCAATCCAAAACGGTCGCTACATTTCCAAAAAGTTCTTATGGGCCCAAAACGGACACCGTGTGCAAAAGTTACGCTCAATTCTTCGTCCGCTGACTCTCCAAGCGTTCTCAATATACAAGCGCTCATTCCTTCGAAAAATGGCCAAAATCACTCGTACGTCACGACGAAGTTGTGAGTCAATCCAAAACGATCGCTACATTTCCAAAAAGTACTTATTGGACCAAAACGGACACCGTGTGCAAAAGTTACAATCAATTATTCGTCCGCCGACTCTCCAAGCGTTCTAAATATGCAAGTGCTAATTCTTTCGAAAAATGGCCAAAGTCCCTCATACGTCACGACGAAGTGGTGAGTTCAATCCAAAACAGTCGCTACATTTCCAAAAATTTCTTATGAGCCCAAAACGGACACCGTATGCAAAAGTTACGCTCAATTCTTCGTCCGTCGACTCTCCAAGCGTTCTCAATATACAAGCGCTCATTCCTTTGAAAAATGGCCAAAATCACTCGTACGTCACGAGGAAATAGTGAGTTCAATCCAAAACGGTCGCTACATTTCCAAGAAGTACTTATGGGCCCAAAACGGACACCGTGTGCAAAAGTTACACTCAATTCTTCGTACGCCGACAATCCAAGCGTTCCGAATATGCAAGTGTTCATTCTATCAAAAAATGGCTGAACTCCCCCATACGTCATGACCTAGTGGTGAGTTCAATCCAAAACAGTCGCTACATTTCCAAAAAGTACTTATGGGCCCAAAACGGACACCGTGTGCAAAAGTTACACTCAATTCTTCGTACGCCGACAATCCAAGCGTTCCGAATATGCAAGTGTTCATTCTATCAAAAAATGGCTGAACTCCCCCATACGTCACGACGAAGTCGTTAGTTCAATCCAAAACGGTCGCTACATTTCCAAAAAGTTCTTATGGGCCCAAAACGGACACCGCGTGCAAAAGTTACGCTCAATTCTTCGTCCGTCGACTCTCCAAGCGATCTCAATATACAAGCGCTCATTCCTTCGAAAAATGGCTTAACTCCCCCATACGTCACGACCTTGTGGTGAGTTCAATCCAAAACAGTCGCTACATTTCCAAAAAGTACTTATGGGCCCAAAACGGACAACGTGTGCAAAAGTTACGCTCTATTCTTCGTACGCCGACAATCCAAGCGTTCCAAATATGCAAGAGCTCATTCTTTCGAAAAAGGGTTGAACTCCCCCATACGTCACGACGAAGTGGTGAGTTCAATCCAAAACGGTCGCTACATTTCCAAAAAGTTCTTATGGGCCCAAAACGGACACCGCGTGCAAAAGTTACGATCAATTCTTCGTCCGCCGACTCTCCAAGCGTTCTCAATATACAAGCATTCATTCCTTTGAAAAATGGCTTAACTCCCCCATATGTCACGACCTAGTGGTGAGTTCAATCCAAAACAGTCGCTACATTTCCAAAAAATACTTATGGGCCCAAAACGGACACCGTCTGCAAAAGTTACGCTCAATTCTTCGTACGCCGACAATCCAAGCGTTCCAAATATGAAAGAGCTCATTCTTTCGAAAAATGGTTGAACTCCCCCATACGTTACGACAAAGTGGTGAGTTCAATCCAAAACGGTCGCTACATTTCCAAAAAGTTCTTATGGGCCCAAAACGGACACCGCGTGCAAAAGTTACGCTCAATTCTTCGTCCGTCGACTCTCCAAGCGTTCTCAATTACAAGCGCTCATTCCTTCGAAAAATGGCTTAACTCCCCCATACGTCACGACCTAGTGGTGACTTCAATCCAAAACAGTCGCTACATTTCCAAAAAGTGCTTATGGGCCCAAAACGGACACCGTGTGCAAAAGTTACGCTCAATTCTTCGTCCGCCGACTCTCCAAGCGTTCTCAATATACAAGCGCTCATTCCTTCGAAAAATGGCCAAAA
Source organism: Olea europaea var. sylvestris (assembly GCF_002742605.1). Taxonomy (NCBI): domain Eukaryota; kingdom Viridiplantae; phylum Streptophyta; class Magnoliopsida; order Lamiales; family Oleaceae; genus Olea; species Olea europaea. Next base: position 2,990 of record NW_019266187.1, read on the forward strand.
TCACTCGTACGTCACGACGAAGTGGTGAGTTCAATCCAAAACGGTCGCTACATTTCCAAAAAGTTCTTATGGGCCCAAAACGGACACCATGTGCAAAAGTCACGTTCAATTCTTCGTCCGCCGACTCTCCAAGCGTTCTCAATATACAAGCGCTCATTCCTTCGAAAAATGGCCAAAATCACTCGTACGTCACTACGAAGTCGTGAGTTCAATCCAAAACGGTCGCTACATTTCCAAAAAGTACTTATGGGCCCAAAGCGGACAACGTGTGCAAAAGTTAAGCTCAATTCTTCGTACGCCGACAATCCAAGCGTTCCAATTATGCAAGTGCTCATTCTTTCAAAAAATTGTTGAACTCCCCCATATGTCATGACGAGGTGGTGAGTTCAATCCAAAACGGTCGCGACATTTCCAAAAAGTTGTTATGGGCCCAAAACGTACACCGTGTGCAAAAGTTACGCTCAATTCTTCGTACGCCGACAATCCAAGCGTTCCAAATATGCAAGTGCTCATTCTATCGAAAAATGGCCAAAATCCCTCCTACGTCGCGAGGAAGTGGTGAGTTCAATCCAAAACGGTCACTACATTTCCAAAAAGTTCTAATGGGCCCAAAACGGACACAGTGTGCAAAAGTTACGCTCAATTCTTCGTACGCCAACAATCCAAGCGTTCCAAATATGCAAGTGCTCATTCTTTCGAAAAATGGCTGAACTCCCCCATACGTCACGACGAAGTGGTGAGTTCAATCCAAAACGGTCGCTACATTTCCAAAAAGTTCTTATGGGCCCAAAACGGACACCGTGTGCAAAAGTTACACTCAATTCATCGTCCGCCAACTCTCCAAGCGTTCTCAATATACAAGCGCTCATTCCTTCGAAAAATTGCTTAACTCTCCCATACGTCACGACGTAGTGGTGAGTTCAATCCAAAACGGTCACTACAGTTCCAAAAACTTCTTATGGGCCCAAAACGGACACTGTGTGCAAAAGTTACGCTCAATTCTTCGTCCGCCGACTCTCCAACCGTTCTAAATATGCAAGTGCTTATTCTTTCGAAAAATGGCCAAAATCCCTCGTACGTCACGACGGAGTGGTGAGTTCAATCCAAAATGGTCGCTACATTTCCAAAAAGTTCTCATGGGCCCAAAACGGACACCGTGTGCAAAAGTTACGCTCAATTCTTCATACGCCAACAATCCAAGCGTTCCAAATATGCAAGTGCTCATTCTATCGAAAAATGGCCAAAATCCCTCGTACGTCACGACGAAGTGGTGAGTTCAATCCAAAACGTTCGCTACATTTCCAAAAAGTTCTTATGGGCCCAAAACGGACACCGTGTGCAAAAGTTACACTCAATACTTCGTCCGCCGACTCTCCAAGCGTTCTCAATATACAAGCACTCATTCCTTCGAAAAATGGCTTAACTCCCCCATACGTCATGATGTAGTGGTGAGTTCAATCCAAAACGGTCGCTACATTTCCAAAAAGTTCTTATGGGCCCAAAACGGACACCGTGTGTAAAAGTTACAATCAATTATTCGTCCGCCGACTCTCCAAGCGTTCTAAATATGGAAGTGCTAATTATTTCGAAAAATGGCCAAAATTCCTCGTACGTCAAGATGAGGTGGTGAGTTCAATCCAAAACGGTCGCTACATTTCCAAAAAGTTCTTATGGGCCCAAAACGGACACCGTGTGCAAAAGTTCCGCTCAATTCTTTGTCCGCCGACTCTCCAAGCGTTCTAAATATGCAAGTGCTAATTCTTTCGAAAAATGGCCAAAATCCCTCGTACGTCATGACGAAGTGGTGAGTTCAATCCAAAATGGTCGCTACATTTCCAAAAAGTACTTATGGGCCCATTACGGACACCGTGTGCAAAAGTTACGCTCGATTCTTCGTACGCCGACTATCCAAGCGTTCCAAATATAAAAGTGCTCATTCTTTTGAAAAATGGCCAAAATCCCTCGTACGTCATGACGAAGTGGTGAGTTCAATCCAAAATGGTCGCTACATTTCCAAAAAGTACTTATGGGCCCAAAACGGACACCGTGTGCAAAAGTTACAATCAATTATTTGTCCGCCGACTCTCCAAGCGTTCTAAATATGCAAGTGCTAATTCTTTCGAAAAATGGCCAAAATCCCTCGTACATCAAGACGAGGTGGTGAGTTCAATCCAAAACGGTCGCTACATTTCCAAAAAGTTCTTATGGGCCCAAAACGGACATTCTTCGTCCGCTGACTCTCCAAGCGTTCTCAATATACAAGTGCTCATTCCTTTGAAAAATGGCCAAAATCACTCGTACGTCACGACGAAGTTGTGAGTTCAATCCAAAACGGCCGCTACATTTCCAAAAAGTACTTATTGGCCCAAAACGGACACCGTGTGCAAAAGTTACAATCAATTATTCGTCCGCCTACTCTCCAAGCGTTCTAAATATGCAAGGGCTAATTCTTTCGAAAAATGGCCAAAATCCCTCGTACGTCACGACGAAGCGGTGAGTTCAATCCAAAATGGTCGCTACATTTCGAAAAAGTTCTTATGGGCCCAAAACGGACACCGTGTACAAAACTTACGCTCAATTCTTCGTCCGCTGACTCTCCAAGCGTTCTCAATATACAAGCGCTCATTCCTTCAAAAAATGGCTTAACTCCCCCATACGTCACGACGTAGTGGTGAGTTCAATCCAAAACGGTCGCTACATTTCCAAAAAGTACTTATGGGCCCAAAACGGACACCGTGTGCAAAAGTTACGCTCAATTCTTCGTCCGCCGACTTTCCAAGCGTTCTCAATATACAAGCGCTCATTCCTTCAAAAAATGGCTTAACTCCCCCATACGTCACGACGTAGTGGTGAGTTCAATCCAAAACGGTCGCTACATTTCCAAAAAGTTCTTTTGGGCCCAAAACGGACACCGTGTGGAAAAGTTACAATCAATTATTTGTCCGCCGACTCTCCAAGCGTTCTAAATATGCAAGTGCTAATTCTTTCGAAAAATGGCCAAAATCCCTCGTACGTCAAGGCGAAGTGGTGAGTTCAATCCAAACCGGTCGCTACATTTCCAAAAAGTTCATATGGGCCCAAAACGGACACCGTGTGTAAAAGTTACGCTCAATTCTTCGTACGCCAACAATCCAAGCGTTCCAAATATGCAAGTGCTCATTCTTTCAAAAAATGGCTGAACTCCGCCATATGTCACGACGAAGTGGTGAGTTCAATCCAAAACGGTCGCTACATTTCCAAAAATTTCTTATGGGCCCAAAATGGACATCGTGTGCAAAAGTTAAACTCAATTCTTCGTCCGCCGACTCTCCAAGCGTTCTCGATATACAAGCGCTCATTCCTTCGAAAAATGGCCAAAATCACTCGTACGTCACGACGAAGTTGTCAGTTCAATCCGAAATGGTCGCTACATTTCCAAAAACTACTGATTGGCCCAAAATGGACACCGTGTGCAAAAGTTACAATCAATTATTCGTCCATCGACTCTCCAAGCGTTCTAAATAGGCAAGCGCTAATTCTTTCAAAAAATGGCCAAAATCCCTCGTACGTCACGACGAAGCAGTGAGTTCAATCCAAAACGGTCGTTACATATCCAAAAAGTTCTTATGGGCCCAAAACGGACACCGTGTACAAAAGTTATGCTCAATTCTTCGTCCGCTGACTCTCCAAGCGTTATCAATATACCAGAGCTCATTCCTTCGAAAAATGATAAAAATCACTCGTACGTCACGACGAAGTGGTGAGTTCAATCCAAAACGGTCGCTACATTTCCAAAAAGTTCTTATGGGCCCAAAACGGACACCGTGTGCAAAAGTTACGCGCAATTCTTCGTACGTCGACAATCGAAGTGTTCCAAATATGCAAGTGCTCATTCTTTCGAAAAATGGCTGAACTCCCCTATACGTCACGACGAAGTGATGAGTTCAATCCAAAACGGTCGCTACATTTCCAAAAAGTTCTATGGGCCTAAAACGGACATCGTGTGCAAAAGTTACGCTCAATTCTTCGTCCGCCGACTTTCCAAGCGTTCTCAATATACAAGCGCTCATTCCTTCGAAAAATGGCTTAACTCCCCCATACGTTACGACGTAGTGGTTGGTTCAATCCAAAACGGTCGCTACATTTCAAAAAAGTTCTTATAGGCCCAAAACGGACACCGTGTGCAAAAGTTACAATCAATTATTTGTCCGCCGACTCTCCAAGCGTTCTAAATATGCAAGTGCTAATTCTTTCGAAAAATGGCCAAAATCACTGGTACGTCAAGATGAAGTGGTGAGTTCAATCCAAACCGGTCACTACATTTCCAAAAAGTTCTTATGGGCCCAAAACGGACAGCGTGTGCAAAAGTTACGCTCAATTCTTCGTACGCCAACAATCCAAGCGTTCCAAATATGCAAGAGCTCATTCTTTTGAAAAATGGCTGAACTCCGCCATACGTCATGACGAAGTGGTGAGTTCAATCCAAAACGGTCGCTACATTTCCAAAAAGTTCGTATGGGCCCAAAACGGACACCGTGTGCAAAAGTTACACTCAATTCTTCGTCCGCCGACTCTCCAAGCGTTCTCAATATACAAGCGCTCATTCCTTCGAAAAATTGCTTAACTCCCCCATACGTCACGACGTAGTGGTGAGTTCAATCCCAAACGGTCGCTACATTTCTAAAAAGTTCCTATGGGCCCAAAACGGACACCGTGTGCAAAAGTTACGCTCAATTCTTCGTCCGCTGACTCTCCATGCGTTCTCAACATACAAGTGCTCATTCCTTTGAAAAATGGCCAAAATCACTCGTACGTCACGACGAAGTTGTGAGTTCAATCCAAAACGGCCGCTACATTTCCAAAAAGTACTTATTTGCCCAAAACGGACACCGTGTGCAAAAGTTACAATCAATTATTCGTCCGCCTACTCTCCAAGTGTTCTAAATATGCAAGCGCTAATTCTTTCGAAAAATGGCCAAAATCCCTCGTACGTCACGACGAAGCGGTGAGTTCAATCCAAAACGGTCGCTACATTTCAAAAAAGTTCTTATGGGCCCAAAACGGACACCGT
>NW_019266188.1:0-6691 GCF_002742605.1 Olea europaea var. sylvestris
GTTCCTAATCAAATTTGACTAAAATTTACATGAATTTAATTCATTAGCGCATTTCCAATCAAATTTGAGTACAATTTAATGTCGATTTTTTTCATTGGCGTGTTTCCAATCAAATTTGACCAAAATTTCACTTGAGTTTGGTTTATAGGCACGTTTCCAATAAAATTTGACTAAAATTTAACCTGGGTTTTGCTTATTGATGCTATTCCAATCAAATTTGATAAAAATTTCACTTGGGTTTTGTTCATTGGCGTGCTTCCAATCGAATTTGACTAAAATTTCACCAGGACATTGTTCATTGGCTTGTTTCGAATTAAATTTGACTAAAATTTCACTTCAGTTTGGTTCGTCGGCGCGAGTCCAATCATATTTGACTAAAATTTTGCCTAGATTTTGTTCGTGGGCGCTCTTCAAATCAAATATGACTACAATTTCATCTGAGTTTCATTAAATGGTGCATTTTCAATCAAATTTGAGTAAAATTTCATCTAAATTTTGTTGTTCACTGTGTTTCTAATCAAATTTGACTAAAATTTCACCTGAGTTTGATTCATTGGCATGTTTCCAATCAAATTTGATAAAATTTTCATCTGAGTTTTTGTTCGTTGACGGGTTTCCAATCGAAGTTAACTAAAATTTCTCGATGGTTGAGGTAAATGGCGCGTTTGAAATAAAATTTGACTCAAATTTAGATTCGATTTTGTTTATTACCGGGTTTCCAGTCAAATTTGACTAAAATTCTGCTTAGGTTTAGTTAATTAGTGCATTTTCAATCAAATTTAACAAAAATTTGATCTATGTTTCGTTCATCGACGGGTTTCCAATCAAATTTGACTAAAATTTCACCTTGGTTTAGTTCATTAGCGCGTTTCCAATCAAATTTGACTAAAATTTCACCTGAATTTTGTTCATTAGCACGTTTTTAATCAAATTTGGCAAAAATTCACTTGTGTTTGGTTGATTGGCGCGTTGCCTATCAAATTTGACTAAAATTTCATCTGAATTTTGTTCATTGGGATGCTTCCAATCGAATTTGATTAAAATTTCATATGGATTTAATTCATTGGCGCATTTCCAATAAAATTTTACTAAAATTTCACCTAGGTTTTGTTCATTGGCTCGTTTCCAATTAAATTTGACTAAAATTTCACTTGAATTTAGTTTATTAGAGCATTTCCATTCAAATTTGACTAAAATTTAGTCTGGATTTCGTTCAATGTCACGCTTCAAATATAATATGACTACAATTTCTCTGAGTTTTGTTAAATGGTGCATTTTCAATCAAATTTGACTAAAATTTCAGTTGGGTTTAGTTCATTGGCGCGTTTCCAGTCGAATTTGACTAAAATTTCACCAGAATTTTGTTGTTTGGCGCGTTTCCAATAAAATTTGACTAAAATTTCACTTGAGTACGGTTCATTGACGCATTTTCAATCAAATTTGAGAAAATTTCATCTATATTTTGATCATTGTTGCATTCCCTGTTGAATTTGACTAATTTCACATCGGTTTAGTTCATTGACGAGTTTCCCATCGAATTTGACTAAAATTTACCTGAGTTCTGTTCATTAGTGTGTTTCCAATCAAATTAGAATAAAATTTCCCATGGGTTTTGTTCATTGGCGTGTTTCCAATCAAATTAGAACAAAACTTCACCTGGTTTTTGTTCATTAGCACATTTCCAATCAAATTTGACTAAAATTTCACTGGGGTTTTGTTCATTGCCGTTCATTAGTGCGTTTCTAGTCAAATTTGACTAAAATTTCACTAGAATTTTGTTGTTTGGCGCGTTTCCAATAAAATTTGACTAAAATTTCACCTGGGTTTTGTTTATTAACCCGATTCCAATCAAATTTGTTAAAAATTTCACCAGGATTTTGTTTATTGGCGTGCTTCCAATCAAATTTGATTAAAATTTTACCTGGGCTTTGTTCATTGGCCTGTTTCCAATTAAATTTGACTAAAATTTCGCTTCAGTTTGGTTCGTCGGCGCGAGTCCAATCATATTTGACTAAAATTTTACCTCGATTTCGTTCGTCGGCGCGCTTCAAATCAAATATGAATATAATTTCATTTGAGTTTCATTAAATGGTACGTTTTCATTCAAATTTGAGTAAAATTTTATCTGAATTTTGTTGTTTACCTTGTTTCTAATCTAATTTGACAAAAATTTCACTTGAGTTTGGTTCATTGGCGCGTTTTCAAGTAAGTTTGATAAAATTTTCATCTGAGTTTTGTTCATCGACAGGTTTCCAATCGAAGTTAACTAAAATTTCTCGATGGTTTAGGTAAATGGCGCATTTGAAATAAAATTTAACTCAAATTAAGATTTGATTTTGTTCATTAGCGGGTTTCCAGTCAAATTTGACTAAAATTCCGCTTATATTTAGTTAATTAGTGCATTTTCAATCAAATTTAATTAAAATTTGATCCGCCTTTCATTCATCGATGGGTTTCCAATCAAATTTGACTAAAATTTCACCTAAATTTTGTTTATTTGCACGTTTTTAATTAAATTTGACTAAAATTTCACTTGTGTTTGGTTGATTGGCACGTTGCCAATCAAATTTGACTAAAATTTCATCTGAATTTTGTTCATTGGTGCGCTTCCAATCAAATTTGATTAAAATTTCACATTGGTTTAATTCATTAGTACGTTTCCAATCAAAGTTGACTAAAATTTCACTTGAATTTTGTTCATTAGCTCATTTCCAAATAAATTTTACAAAAATTTCACTTGAATTTAGTTTATTGGCGCGTTTCCAATCAAATTTGACTAAAATTTCGTCTGGATTTCGTTCAGTGTCATGCTTCAAATAAAATATGACTACAATTTCATCTGAGTTTTGTTAAATGATGCATTTTCAATCAAATTTGAGTAAAATTTCATCTGAATTTTGATCAATGGTGCTCTTCTAATAAATTTGACTAAAATTTCAGTTGGGTTTAGTTCATTAGTGCGTTTCTAGTCAAATTTGACTAAAATTTCACCAGAATTTTGTTGTTTGGCGCGCTTCCAATAAAATTTGACTAAAATTTCACTTGAGTACGGTTCATTGTTGCATTTTCAATCAAATTTGAGTAAAATTTCATCTGAATTTTGATCAATGGTGCTCTTCTAATAAATTTGACTAAAATTTCAGTTGGGTTTAGTTCATTAGTGCGTTTCTAGTCAAATTTGACTAAAATTTCACTAGAATTTTGTTGTTTGGCGCGTTTCCAATAAAATTTGACTAAAATTTCACCTGGGTTTTGTTTATTAACCCGATTCCAATCAAATTTGTTAAAAATTTCACCAGGATTTTGTTTATTGGCGTGCTTCCAATCAAATTTGATTAAAATTTTACCTGGGCTTTGTTCATTGGCCTGTTTCCAATTAAATTTGACTAAAATTTCGCTTCAGTTTGGTTCGTCGGCGCGAGTCCAATCATATTTGACTAAAATTTTACCTCGATTTCGTTCGTCGGCGCGCTTCAAATCAAATATGAATATAATTTCATTTGAGTTTCATTAAATGGTACGTTTTCATTCAAATTTGAGTAAAATTTTATCTGAATTTTGTTGTTTACCTTGTTTCTAATCTAATTTGACAAAAATTTCACTTGAGTTTGGTTCATTGGCGCGTTTTCAAGTAAATTTGATAAAATTTTCATCTGAGTTTTGTTCATCGACAGGTTTCCAATCGAAGTTAACTAAAATTTCTCGATGGTTTAGGTAAATGGCGCATTTGAAATAAAATTTAACTCAAATTAAGATTTGATTTTGTTCATTAGCGGGTTTCCAGTCAAATTTGACTAAAATTCCGCTTATATTTAGTTAATTAGTGCATTTTCAATCAAATTTAATTAAAATTTGATCCGCCTTTCATTCATCGATGGGTTTCCAATCAAATTTGACTAAAATTTCACCTAAATTTTGTTTATTTGCACGTTTTTAATCAAATTTGACTAAAATTTCACTTGTGTTTGGTTGATTGGCACGTTGCCAATCAAATTTGACTAAAATTTCATCTGAATTTTGTTCATTGGTGCGCTTCCAATCAAATTTGATTAAAATTTCACATTGGTTTAATTCATTAGTACGTTTCCAATCAAAGTTGACTAAAATTTCACTTGAATTTTGTTCATTAGCTCATTTCCAAATAAATTTTACAAAAATTTCACTTGAATTTAGTTTATTGGCGCGTTTCCAATCAAATTTGACTAAAATTTCGTCTGGATTTCGTTCAGTGTCATGCTTCAAATAAAATATGACTACAATTTCATCTGAGTTTTGTTAAATGATGCATTTTCAATCAAATTTGAGTAAAATTTCATCTGAATTTTGATCAATGGTGCTCTTCTAATAAATTTGACTAAAATTTCAGTTGGGTTTAGTTCATTAGTGCGTTTCTAGTCAAATTTGACTAAAATTTCACTAGAATTTTGTTGTTTGGCGCGCTTCCAATAAAATTTGACTAAAATTTCACTTGAGTACGGTTCATTGTTGCATTTTCAATCAAATTTGAGTAAAATTTCATCTGAATTTTGATCATTGTTGCGTTGCCTATTGAATTTGACTAATTTTCACATGGGTTTAGTTCATTGACGCATTTCCAATCAAATTTGACTAAAATTGCACCTAGGTTTTGTTCATTAGCGTGTTTCCAATCAAATTAGAATAAATTTTCCCATGGGTCTTGTTCGTTGGCATGTTTCCAAGCAAATTCGAATAAAATTTTACCTCGGTTTTGTTCATTAGCGCATTTCGAATCAAATTTGACTACAATTTCACTTGAGTTTAGTTCTTTGGCGCGTTTTCAATCAAATTTGAGTAAAATTACACCTGGTTTTTGTTAATTGTCGTGTTTCCAATCAAATTAGAATAAAATTTCCCCATGGGTTTAGTTCATTGGCACATTTTCAATCATATTTGATTAAAATTTCACCTGAGTTTTGTTCATTTGCATGTTTCCAATCAAATTTGACTAAAATTTCACTTGAGTTTAGTTCATTGGCGCATTTCCAATCAAATTTGAATAAAATTTCATCAAGAATTTGTTCATTGTGGCGCTTCAAACCAAATATGATGGCAATTTCATATGAGTTTTGTTAAATGGCGCGTTTCTAATCAAATTTGACTAAAATTTCATCTAGATTTTGTTCATTGGAGAGTTTCCAATCAAATTTGACTAAAATTTCACAGGGGTTTAGTTCATTGGCGTGTTTCCAATCAAATTTGACTAAAATTTCACCTGAATTTTGTTCATTGGCTTGTTTTCAATCAAATTTGACTAGAATTTCAATCAAATTTAGTTCATTGGCACGTTTCCTCAAATTTGACTAAAATTTTTCTGGACTTTATTCATTGTCGCGTTACAAATAAAATATGACTACATATTCATCTGAGTTTTGTTAAATGGCGTGTTTTCAATCAAATCTGAGTAAAATTTCATCTGAATTTTGATCATTGATGCTCTTCCAATCAAATTTGACTAAAATTTCACTTGGGTTTAATTTATTTGCGAGTTTTTAGTCGAATTTGACTAAAATTTCACCTAAATTTTTTTGTTTGGCACATTTGAAATCAAAATTGACTAAAATTTCACTTAGGTTCGGTTCGTTGGCGCGTTTCCAATCAAATTTGTTATAAATTTCTTCGGGATTTTGTTCATTGTTGCGTCTTCAATCAAATTTGACTAAAATTTCACATGAGTTTATTTCATTGGCGCATTTCCAATCAAGTTTAACTAAAATTTCACGTGAATTTTTGACTAAAATTTCACATGAGTTTATTTCATTGGCGCATTTCCAATCAAGTTTAACTAAAATTTCACGTGAATTTTTGACTAAAATTTCACCTGGATTTTGTTCATTGGCGTGTTTCAATCATATTTGTCTAAAATTTCACTTGAGTTTGGTTTATTGGCGTGTTTTTAATCAAATTTGACTAAAATTTCGTCTGGATTTTGTTGATTATCGCACTTCAAATAAAATATGACGACAATTTCATCTGAGTTTTGTTAAATGGCACGTTTTCAATCAAATTGAGTAAAATTTGATTTGAATTTTGTTCATCAGTGCGTTTCCAATCAAATTTGACTAAAATTTCACAAGGATTTAGTTCATTGGCATGGTTCCATTCAAATTTGACTAAAATTTCACCTGAATTTTATTCATTGGCGTGTTTCCAATCAAATTTGATTAAAATTTCACTTCAGTTTAGTTCATTAGCGCATTTCCAATCAAATTTAATTAAAATTTCGTCGGGTTTTTATTCATTGTTGCGCTTCAAATCAAATATGACTACAATTTCATCTAAGTTTTGTTAAATGGCGCATTTTCAATCAAATTTGAGTAAAATTTTATCTGAATTTTAATCGTTGGTGCTCTTCCAATCAAATCTGACTAAAATCTCACTTAGTTTTAGTTCATTGGCACGTTTCCAGTCGAATTTAACTAAAATTTCACCTGAATTTTGTTGTTTGCCGCGTTTCCAATCAAATTTAACTAAAATTTCACTTGAGTACGGTTCGTTGACCGTTTCCAATCAAATTTGACATAAATTTCTTCTGAATTTTGTTCATTGTTGCGTTTTCAATCAAATTTGACTAAAATTTCACGTGGGTTTATTTCATTGGCGGGATTCCAATCATGTTTAACTACAATTTCACGTGAATTTGATTCATTAACATGTTTTCAATCAATTTTGA
>NW_019266188.1:19549-22809 GCF_002742605.1 Olea europaea var. sylvestris
TAACAAATTTGACAAAAATTTCACCTGTATTTTTTCATTGGCGTGTTTCCATTCATATTTGACTAAAATTTCATCTGAATTTTGTTCATTGTCGCATTTCAAATCAAATATGACTACAACTTCATCTGAGTTTTGTTAAATGGCGCATTTTCAATCAAATTTGAGTAAAATTTCATCTGAATTTTGCTCATTGGTACTCTTCCAATCAAATTTGACAAAAAAATTCACTTGGGTATAGTTCATTGGCTCGTTTCCAGTCAAATTGACTAATATTTCACATCAATTTTGTTGTTTGGCACGTTTCCAATCAAATTTGGCTAAAATTTCACTTGAGTATGGTTCATTAACGCATTTCTAATCAAATTTGACTAAAATTTCTTCTGGGTTTTGTTCATTGTTGCGTTTCCAATCAAATTTGATTAAAATTTCACATGGATTTAGTTCAAATTCGACTAAAATTTCTCATGAGTTTGATTCATTGGCGCGTTTCCAATGAAATTTGACTAAAATTTCACTTGAGTTTTGTTCATTGGCGTGTTTTCAATCAAATTTGATTAAAATTTCGCTTGAGTTTGATTCATTGACGCGTTTCCAATCAAATTTGACTAAAATTTCATCTGGATTTTGTCCATTGGTGCACTTGCTATCTAATTTGAATAAAATTTCATTTGAGTTTGTTTCATTGGCACATTTCCAATCAAATTTGACTAAAATTTCACCTGAATTTTGTTCATTGGGTGTTTCCAATCAAATTTAACTAAAATTTCACTTGAATTTGGTTCATTGGCTTGTTTCCAATCAAATTTAACTAAAATTTCGTCTGAATTTTGTTCATTGTCGCGCTTGAAATCAAATATGACTACAATTTCATCTTAGTTTTGTTAAATGGCACGTTTTCAATCAAATTTAAGTAAAATTTCATCTGAATTTTGTTCATTGGTGCGTTTCCAATCAAATTTTGTTCATTAGGGTGTTTTCAATCAAATTTGACTAAAATTTCGCTTGAGTTAGTTCATTGACAAATTTCCAATCAAATTTGACTAAATTTTCATCAGGATTTTGTTCATTGGGGCGCTTCAAATCAAATATGACTACAATTTCATCTAAATTTTGTCAAATGGTGCATTTTCAATCAAATTTGAGAGGAATTTCATATGGATTTTGATCGTTGGTGCTCTTGCAATTAAATTTGCCTAAAATTTCACTTAGGTTTAGTTTAGTTCATTGGTACGTTTCCAGTCAAGTTTGACAAAAATTTCACTTGAATTTTGTTGTTTGGCACGTTTCAAATCAAATTTGACTAAAATTTCACTTGAGTATTGTTCATTGATGCGTTTCCAATCAAATTTGACTAAAATTTTGTCTGGATTTTGTTCATTATCACGCTTCAAATCAAATATGACTAGAATTTCATCTGAGTTTTGTTAAATGGCGCGTTTTCAATCAAATTTGAGTAAAATTTCATTTGAATTTTGATGATTGCTGCTCCTCGAATTTAATTTTATTAAAATTTCACATGGATTTAGTTCATTGGCGCGTTTCCAATCAAATTTGACTAAAATTTCAACTGGGTTTTGCTCATTGGCTTGTCTCCAATTAAATTTGACTAAAATAACATTTGAATTTGGTTCATTGGAGCGTTTCCAATGAAATTTGACTAAAATCTCACCTGGATTTTGTTCATTGACGTGGTTCCAACCAAATTTGACTAAAATTTCACTTGAGTTTGGTTCAACGGCGCGTTTCTAATCAAATTTGACTAAAAGTTTATCAGGATTTTATTTATTGTCGCGCTTCGAATCAAATACGATGACAATTTCATATGAGTTTTGTTAAATTGCTCATTTCTAATCAAATTTGACTAAAATTTCGTATGGATTTTGTTCATTGTTGCGCTTCAAATGAAATATACTGACAATTTCATCTGAATTTGGTTAAATGGCGCGTTTTCAATCAAATTTGAATAAAAATTCATCTGAATTTTGATCATTTGTGCTCTTCCAATCAAATTTGACTAACATTTCACTTGGGTTTAGTTCACTGGTGCACTTGTTGTCGAATTTGAATAAAATTCCACCTAAATTCTGTTGTTTGGTGCGTTTCCAATCAAATTTGACTAAAACTTCAGTTGAGTATAGTTCATTGACACGTTTCCAATCAAATTTGAGTAAAATTTCTTTTGGATTTTGTTCATTGATGCGTTTCCAATCAAATTTAACTAAAATTTCACATTGGTTTAATTTGTTGGCGCGTTTCCAATCAAATTTGACTAAAATTTCACGTGAATTTGATTCATTAGCCCGTTTCCAATCAAATTTGACTATAATTTCACCTTGGTTTTGGTCATTGGCATGTTTCCAACCAAATTTGACTAAATTTCACTTGAGTTTGGTTTATTGGTGCATTTTCAATCAAATTTAACTAAAATTTCAACTGGGTTTTGTTCATTGGCGTGCTTCCAATAAAATTTGACTAAAATTTCACCTAAATTTTGTTCATTGGCGTGTTTTCAATTAAATTTAACTAAAATTTCACTTGAGTTTGGTTCATCGGCGCGAGTCTAATCATATTTTACTAAAATGTTGTTTGAATTTTGTCTATTAGCGCGCTTCAAACCAAATACAACTACAATTTCATCTGAGTTTCATTAAATAGCTCATTTTCAATCAAATTTGAGTAAAATTTTACCTGGATTTTGTTGTTTGCCATGTTTCTAATTAAATCAAATTTGACTAAAATTTCACCTGAGTTTGGTTCATTGGCACGTTTCAAATCAAATTTGATAAAATTTCCATCTGGGTTTTGTTCATAGGGGGTTTCCAATCAAAGTTAACTAAACTTTCTCGGTGGTTTAATTAAATGGCGCGTTTTTAATAAAATTTGACTCAAATTTAGATTTGATTTTGTTCATTAGCTGGTTTCCAGTCAGGTTTGACTAAAATTCCACTTATGTTTTGTTCATTAGCGCATTTTCAATCAAATTTGACTAAAATTTGATCTATGTTTCGTTCATCATCGGGTTTTCCAACCAAATTTAACTAAAACTTCACCTGAGTTTAATTCATAGGCGCGTTTCCAATCAAATTTGACTAAAATTTCACCTAAATTTTATTCATTGGCGTGTTTCCAATCAAATTTGACCAAAAATTCACTTCAATTTGGTTCATTGGCGCGTTTCTAATCAAATTTGACTAAAATTTCATCCAGATTTTGTTCATTGCTGCACTTTCAATCAAATTTGACTAAAACTTCACATGAGT
>NW_019266188.1:24274-27586 GCF_002742605.1 Olea europaea var. sylvestris
GTTTCCAATCAAATTTGACCAAAATTTCAGTTGAGTTTGGTTTATTGGCATTTTTTCAATCAAATTTAACTAAAATTTCAACTGGATTTTGTTCACTGGCGTGCTTCCAATCACATTTGACTAAAATTTCACTTGAATTTTGTTCATTGGCGTGTTTCCAATTAAATTTGACTAAAATTTCACTTGAGTTTGGTTCATCGGCGTGAGTCCAATTATATTTGACTAAAATTTTGTTTGGATTTTGTTCATTGTCACGCTTCAAACCAAATACAACGACAGTTTCATCTGAGTTTCATTAAATGGCTCGTTTTCAATCAAATTTGAGTAAAATTTCATCTAAATTTTGTTGTTTGCCGTGTTTCTAATCAAATCAAATTTGACTAAAATTTCACCTGAGTTTGGTTCATTGGCACGTTTCAAATCAAATTTGATAAAATTTCCATCTGGGTTTTGTGCATCGGGGGTTTCCAATCAAAGTTAACTAAAATTTCTCGGTGGTTTACTTAAATGGCGCGTTTACAATAAAATTTGACTCAAATTTAGATTCGATTTTGTTCATTAGCTGGTTTCCAGTCAAATTTGACTACAATTCCGCTTATGTTTAGTTCATTAGTACATTTTCAATCAAATTTGACTAAAATTTCACTTGAGTTTCATTCATTGGCGGGTTTTCAATCAAATTTGGCTAAAATTTTATCTGAATTTTGTTTATTGTTGCACTTCAAATCAAATATACCTACAATTTCATCTGAATTTGGTTAAATGGTATGTTTTCAATCAAATTTGACTAAAATTTCACTTGAGTTTCATTCATTGGCGGGTTTTCAATCAAATTTGGCTAAAATTTTATCTGAATTTTGTTTATTGTTGCACTTCAAATCAAATATACCTACAATTTCATCTGAATTTGGTTAAATGGTATGTTTTCAATCAAATTTGAGTAAAATTTCATCTGAATTTTGATCATTTGTGCTCTTCCAATCAAATTTGACTAAGATTTCACTTGGGTTTAGATCATTGGCATACTTGTAGTCTAATTTGAATAAAATTTCACATGAATTTTTTTGTTTGGCCTGTTTCCAGTCAAATTTAACTAAAATTTCAATTGAGTATAGTTCATTGACGCGTTTCCAATCAAATTTGACTAAAATTTCTTCTGAATTTTGTTCATTGTTGTGTTTCCAATCAAATTTAACTAAAATTTCACATGGGTTTAGCTAATTGGCACGTTTCCAATCAAATTTAACTAAAAATTCACGTGAATTTGATTTATTGGCCCGTTTCCAATCAAATTTGACAACAATTTCACGTGAATTTTGTTCATTGGCGTGTTTCCAATCAAATTTGACCAAAATTTCAGTTGAGTTTGGTTTATTGGCATTTTTTCAATCAAATTTAACTAAAATTTCAACTGGATTTTGTTCACTGGCGTGCTTCCAATCACATTTGACTAAAATTTCACTTGAATTTTGTTCATTGGCGTGTTTCCAATTAAATTTGACTAAAATTTCACTTGAGTTTGGTTCATCGGCGTGAGTCCAATTATATTTGACTAAAATTTTGTTTGGATTTTGTTCATTGGCACGCTTCAAACCAAATACAACGACAGTTTCATCTGAGTTTCATTAAATGGCTCGTTTTCAATCAAATTTGAGTAAAATTTCATCTAAATTTTGTTGTTTGCCGTGTTTCTAATCAAATCAAATTTGACTAAAATTTCACCTGAGTTTGGTTCATTAGCATGTTTCAAATCAAATTTGATAAAATTTCCATCTGGGTTTTGTGCATCGGGGGTTTCCAATCAAAGTTAACTAAAATTTCTCGGTGGTTTACTTAAATGGCGCGTTTACAATAAAATTTGACTCAAATTTAGATTCGATTTTGTTCATTAGCTGGTTTCCAGTCAAATTTGACTACAATTCCGCTTATGTTTAGTTCATTAGTACATTTTCAATCAAATTTGACTAAAATTTTATCTGTATTTCGTTCATTTTTGGGTTTTCAAATCAAATTTGACTAAAATTTCACCTGGGTTTAGTTCATAGGCTCGTTTCCAATTAAATTTGACAAAAATTTCATCTGAATTTTATTCATTGGACTGTTTCCAATAAAATTTAACCGAAATTTCACTTGAGTTTGGTTCATTGGCGCGTTTCCAACCAAATTTGACTAAAATTTCACCCAGATTTTGTTCATTACTGCACTTCCAATCAAATTTGACTAAAATCTCACATGAGTGATATTCATTGGCGCGTTTCCAATCAAATTTGACTAAAATTTCACCTGAAATTTGTTCATTGGCGTGTTTTCAATCAGATTTGACTAAAATTTTACTTGAGTTAGGTTCATTGGCGTGTTTCCAATCAAATTTGACTAAAATTTCACTTGAGTTTGATTCGTTGGCACGTTTCCAATCAAATTTCACCTAAAATTTGTTTATCGGCGTGTTTCCAATCAATCAAATTTGACTAAAATTTAACTTCAGTTTGGTTAATTGGCACGTTTCCAATCAAATTTTACTAAAATTTCATCTAAACTTGTTTGTTGTCGCGCTTCAAATCAAATATGACTACAATTTCATCTGAATTTTGTTAAATGCCACGTTTTCAATCAAATTAGAGGAAAATTTTATCTTGATTTTGTTCATTGTTGCGTTTCCATTCAAATTCGACAAAAATTTCACATGGGTTTAGTTCATTGGTGCGCTTCCAGTCAAATTTGACTGAAATTTCACTTGAGTTTGACTCATTGGCGCGTTTCCGATCAAATTTGACTAAAATTTCACCTGGATTTTGTTCATTGGTGTGTTTTCAATCAAATTTGACCAAAATTTCACTTGAGTTTGGTTTGTTGGCGAGCTTTCCAATCAAATTTGACTAAAATTTCTTCTGAATTTTGTTCATTGGTGCGCTTCCAATCAGATTTGACTGAAATTTCACTTCAATTTAATTCATTGGCACGTTTCCAATCAAATTTGACTAAAATTTCACCTGGATTTTGTTCATTGGCACGTTTCCAATCAAAGTTGACTAAAATTTCACCTGATTTTTGTCCATTGGTGTTTTTTCAATTAAATTTGACTAAAATATCACTTGAGTTTGGTTCATCGGTGCTAGTCCAATTATATTTGACTAAAATTTAGTCCAAATTTTGTTCATTGGCACGCTTCAAAGCAAATACGACTACGATTTGATCTAAGTTTCATTAAATGGCACGTTTTCAATCAAATTTGAGTAAAATTTCATCTGAATTTTGTTGTTTGCCGTGTTTCTAATCAAATTTGACTAAAATTTCACTTGAGTTTGGTTCATT
>NW_019266189.1:0-8037 GCF_002742605.1 Olea europaea var. sylvestris
TAGTCAAATTTTAGCCCATTCCGACATCGTCGTGAAAAATGACGAAATTGCCCTCGACGCGGTTTTTGTTTCCGATCAACCAGTCAAATTTTAGCCCATTCCGACACCGTCGCGAAAAATTACAAAATTGCCCCTGGCGCGATTTTTGTTTTCGATTAACCTGTCAAATTTTAGCGAATTCCGACACAGTTGCGAAAAATGACGAAATTACCCCGGCGCGATTTTTGTTCCCGACCAACTTGTCAAATTTTAGCCCATTCCGACACAATCGCGAAAAATGACGAAATAGCCCCCGGTACGATTTTTATTTCCGATCAGCCTATCAAATTTTAGCCAATTCCAACACAGTTGCGAAAAATGACGAAATTACCCCCGGCGCGATTTTTGTTCCCGATCAACCTGTCAAATTTGAGCCCATTCCGACACTGTCGCGAAAAATGATTAAATTGTCACTGGCGCGATTTTTATTTCCGATCAACCTGCCAAATCTAAGCCCACTCCGACACAGTCGAGAAGAATGACAAAATTGCCCCCGGCGCTGTTTTTGTTTCCGATCATCCAGTCAAATTTTAGGCCATTCCGACACCGTCGCGAAAAATTACGAAATTGCCCCTGGCTAGATTTTTGTTTCCGATCAACCAGTCAAATTTTAGCCCATTCCGACATCGTCGCGAAAAATTACAGAACTGCCCCCGGCGCGATTTTATTTTCCGATCAACCTATCAAATTTTAGTCAATTCCGACACAGCTGCAAAAAATGACGAAATTACCCCTGGCGCGATTTTTGTTCCCGATTAACCTGTGAAATTTGAGCCCATTCCGCCACATTCGCGAAAAATGACGAAATTGCCCCCCGGCGCGATTTTTGTTTACGATCAACCAGTCAAATTTTAACCCATTCCGACACAGTCGCGAAAAATGATTAAATTGTCACCGGCGCGATTTTTATTTCCGATCAACCTGTCGAATTTAAGCCCACTCCGACACAGTCGGGAAAAATGACAAAATTGCCCCCGGCGCGATTTTTGTTTCCGATCATCCAGTCAAATTTTAGCCCATTCCGACACCGTCGCGAAAAATTACGAAATCGCCCCTGGCGCGATTTTTGTTTCCGATCAACCAGTCAAATTTTAGCCCATTCCGACACCGTCGCGAAAAATTACGAAATCGCCCCTGGCGCGATTTTTGTTTCCGATCAACCAGTCAAATTTTAGCCCATTCCGACATCGTCGCGAAAAATTACAAAATTGCCCCCGGCGCGGTTTTATTTTCCGATCAACCTATCAAATTTTAGTCAATTCCGACACAGTTGCAAAAAATGACGAAATTACCCCTGGCGCGATTTTTGTTCCCGATTAACCTCTGAAATTTGAGCCCATTCCGCCACAGTCGCGAAAAATGACGAAATTGCCCCCCCGGCACGATTTTTGTTTACGATCAACAGTCAAATTTTAACCCATTCCGACACAGTCGCAAAAAATGATTAAATTGCCTCCGGCGCGATTTTTATTTCCGTTCAACCAGCCAAATTTAAGCCCACTCCGACAAAGTCGAGAAAAATGACGAAGTTACCCCCGGAGCGATTTTTGTTTCCGATCATCCAGTCAAATTTTAGCCCATTCCGACACCGTCGCGAAATATTACCAAATTGCCCCCGGCACGAATTTTGTTTCCGATCAACCTATCAAATTTTAGCCAATTCCGACACAATTGCGAAAAATTACGAAATTACCCCCAGCGCAATTTTTGTTCCCGATCAACCTGTCAAATTTTAGCCCATTCCGGCACAATCACGAAAAGTGAGGAAATTGCCCCCGGCGCGATTTTTGTTTCTGATCAACCTATCAAATTTTAGCAAATTTCGACACAGTTGCGAAAAATGATGAAATTACCATCGGCGCGATTTTTGTTCCCGATCAACCTGTCAAATTTGAGCGCATTCCGACCTAGTCGCGAAAAATGACGAAATTGCCCCCGGCGCGATTTATGTTTCCGATCAACCTGTCAAATTTTAGCCCATTCCTACACAGTCGCGAAAAATGACGAAATTGCCCCTGGCACGGTTTTTTGTTTCCGATCACCATGTCAAATTTTAGCCCATTTCGACACAGTCGCTAAAAATGAAGAAATTGCCCCTGGCGCGGTTTTTGTTTCCGATCAACCAGTCAAATATTAGCCCATTTCGACACAGTCGAGAAAAATGACGAAATTGCCCCGGCGCGATTTTTATTTCCGATCAACCTGCCAAATTTCAGCCCATTCCGACACAGTCGAGAAAACTGACGAAATTGCCCCTGGCACGATTTTTGTTTCCGATCAACCTGTCAAATTTTAACCAATTCCGACACAGTTACGAAAAATGACGAAATTCACCCGGCGCGATTTTTGTTCCCGATCAGCTGTCAAATTTGCGCCCATTTCGACACGGTCGCAATAAATGACGAAACTGCCCCCGGCGCGATTTTTGTTTCCGATCAACCCGTCAAATTTTAGCCCATTCCGACACAGTCGAGAAAATTAACGAAATTGCCCCCGACGCGATTTTATTTTCCTATCAACTTGTCAAATTTTAGCCCATTCCGACACAGTATCGAAAAATGACCAAATTGCCCTTGGCTCGATTTTTGTTTCCTATCAACCAGCTAAATTTTACTCCATTCCGACACAGTCGAGAAAAATGACGAATTTGCCCCCGGAGCGATTTTTATTTCCGATCAACTTGTCAAATTTCGGCCCATTCCGACACAGTCGAGAAAACTGACGAAATTGCCCCCGGCGCGGTTTTTGTCCCTTATCAACCTGTCAAATTTGAGCCCATTCCGACTCCGTCGCGAAAAATGACGTAATTGCCCACGGCGCGATTTTTCTTTCCGATCAACCAATCAAATTTTACCCAATTTCGACACAGTAGCGAAAAATGACGAAATTCACCAGGCGCGATTTTTGTTCCCGATCAGCTGTCAAATTTGAGCCCATTTCGACACGATCAAGAAAAATGACGAAATTGCCCCCGGCGCGATTTTGCTTCCGATAAACCTGTCAAATTTTAGCCCATTTCGACACAGTCTCGAAAAATGATGAAATTGCCCCTGGCGCGATTTTTGTTTCCGATCAACTAGTCAAATTTTAACCCATTCCGACATCGTCGTGAAAAATGACGAAATTGCCCTCAGCGCGGTTTTTGTTTCCGATCATCCAGTCAAATTTTAGCCCATTCCGACACCATCGCGAAAAATTACAAAATTGCCCCCGGCGCGATTTTTGTTTTCGATTAACCTGTCAAATTTTAGCGAGTTCCGACACAGTTTTGAAAAATGACGAAATTACCCCCGGCGCGATTTTTGTTCCCGACCAACTTGTCAAATTTTAGCCCATTCCGACACAATCGCGAAAAATGACGAAATTGCCCCCGGTGCGATTTTTATTTCTGATCAACCTATCAAATTTTAGCCAATTCCAACACAGTTGCGAAAAATGACGAAATTACCCCCGACGCGATTTTTGTTCCCGATCAAACTGCCAAATTTCAGCCAATTCCGACACAGTCGAGAAAAATGACGAAATTTCCCCTACGCGATTTTTGTTTCCTATCAACAAGTCAAATTTTAGCCAATTCCGGCACAGTCGCGAAAAATGACGAAATTACACCCGATTAGATTTTTGTTCCCGATAAACCTGTAAAATTCAAGCCCATTCCGACACAGTCGAGAAAAATGACGAAATTGCCGCCGGCGCGATTTTTATTTCCGATCAAACTGAAAAATTTCAGCCAATTCCAACACAGTCGAGAAAAATGACGAAATTACCCCCGGCGCGGTTTTTGTTTCCGATCAACCGGTTAAATTTTAGCCAATTCCGACACAGTCGCGAAAAATGACGAAATTACACCCGGCGCGATTTTTGTTCCCGATCAACCTGTCAAATTTGAGCCCATTCCGACACAGTCATGAAAAATGAAGAAATTGCTCCCGGCGCGATTTTTGTTTCCGATCAACCTGTCAAATTTGCGCCCATTCCGACACAGTCGCTAAAAATGGTGAAACTTCCGCCGGCGCGATTTTGGTTTCCGTTGAACCTATCAAATTTTAGACCATTCCCACACAATCGCGAAAAATGACGAAATTGCCCCACGCGCGGTTTTTGTTCCCGATCAACTTGTCAAATTTGAGCCCATTCCGACACAGTCGCGAAAAGTGACGAAATTGCCCCCAGCGCGATTATTGTTTCCTATCAACCTGTTAATTTCAGCCCATTCCGACATCATCGAGAAAAATGACGAAATTGCCCCCGGCGCAATTTTTGTTCCCGATCAACCTGTCGAATTTGAGCCCATTCCGGCACAGTCGAGAAAAATGACGAAATTGCCCTCGGCGCGATTTTTGGTTCCGGTCAACCAGTCAAATTTTAGCAAATTCCGACACAGTCGTGAAAAATGACGAAATTACACCCGGCGCGATTTTTGTTCCCGATCAACCTGTCGAATTTGAGCCCATTCCGACACAGTCGCGAAAAATGAAGAAATTAAACCCGGCGCTTTTTTGTTCCCGATCAACCAGTCAAATTTGAGCCCATTCCGACACAGTCGAGAAAAATGGCGAAATTGCCCCCAGGGCGATTTTTATTTCAGATCAAACTGCCAAATTTTAGCCAATTCCGACACGGTCGAGATCCGATCAACAAGTCAAATTTTAGCCAATTCCGACACAGTCGCGAAAAATAACGAAATTGCACCCTACGCGATTTTTGTTCCCGATTATCCAGTCAAATTTGAGCCCATTCCGACACAATCGCGAAAAGTGACGAAATTGCCCCCAGCGCGATTATTGTTTCCTATCAACCTGTTAATTTCAGCCCATTCCGACATCGTCGAGAAAAATGACGAAATTGCCCCCGGCGCAATTTTTGTTCCCGATCAACCTGTCGAATTTGAGCCCATTCCGGCACAGTCGAGAAAAATGACGAAATTGCCCTCGGCGCGATTTTTGGTTCCGGTCAACCAGTCAAATTTTAGCCCTTTCCGACACAGTTGAGAAAAATGACGAAATTGCCCTCGGCGCGATTTTTGGTTCCGGTCAACCAGTCAAATTTTAGCCCTTTCCGACACAGTTGAGAAAAATGACGAAATTGCCCTCGGCGCGATTTTTGGTTCCGGTCAACCAGTCAAATTTTAGCCCTTTCCGACACAGTTGAGAAAAATGACGAAATTGCCCTCGGCGCGATTTTTGGTTCCGGTCAACCAGTCAAATTTTAGCCCTTTCCGACACAGTTGAGAAAAATGACGAAATTGCCCTCGGCGCGATTTTTGGTTCCGGTCAACCAGTCAAATTTTAGCCCTTTCCGACACAGTTGAGAAAAATGACGAAATTGCCCTCGGCGCGATTTTTGGTTCCGGTCAACCAGTCAAATTTTAGCAAATTCCGACACAGTCGAGAAAAATGACGAAATTGCCCCCGGCGCGATTTTTATTTCAGAACAAACTGCCAAATTTCAGCCAATTTCGACACAGTCAAGAAAAATGACGAAATTGCCCCCGACGCGGTTTTTGTTTCCTAGCAACAAGTCCAATTTTAGCCAATTCCGACACAGTCGCGAAAAATGACGAAATTACACTCGGCGCGATTTTTGTTCCCGAAAAACTGAAAAATTCAAGTCCAATCCGACACAGTCGAGAAAATTGACGAAATTGCCGCCGGCACGATTTTTATTTCCGATCAAACTGAAAAATTTCAGCCAATTCCGACACAGTCGAGAAAAATGAGGAAATTGCCCTCGACGCGGTTTTTGTTTCCGATCAACCAGTCAAATTTAACCGATTCCGACACAATCGCGAAAAATGACGAAATTACACACGGCACGAGTTTTGTTCCCGATCAACCTGTCAAATTTGAGCCCATTCCGACACAGTTGTGAAAAATGAAGAAGTTGCCCCCGGCGCGATTTTTGTTTCCGATCAACCTGTCAAATTTGAGCCCATTCCGGCGCAGTCGCTAAAAATGGTGAAACTGCCGCCGGCGCGATTTTGCTTTCCGTTGAACCTTTCAAATTTTAGCCCATTCCTACACAGTCGCGAAAAATGACGAAATTATCCCAGGCGCGATTTTTGTTCCCGATCAACCTGCCAAATTTGAGCTCATTCCGACACAGTCGCGAAAAGTGATCAAATTGCCCCCAGCGCGATTTTTGTTTCCGATCAACCTGTCAAATTTTAGCCCATTCTGATACAGTCGCGAAAAATAAAGAAATTGCCCCCGGCGCGATTTTTGTTTCCGATCAACCTGTCAAATTTGAGCCCATTCTGGCACAGTCGAGAAAAATAACGTAATTGCCCCCGGCGCGATTTTTATTTCAGATCAAACTGTCAAATTTCAGCCAACTCCGACACAGTCGAGAAAAATGACGAAATTACCCCTGGCGCAATTTTTGTTTCCTATCAACAAGTCCAATTTTAGCCAATTCCGGCACAGTCGAGAAAATGAGGAGATTGCCCCCGGCGCGATTTTTGTTTCAGATCAAACTACCAAATTTCAGCCAATTTTGACACAATCGAGAAAAATGACGAAATTGCCCACGGCTTGGTTTTTGTTTCCGATCAACAAGTCAAATTTCAGCCCATTCCGACATCGTCGAGAAAAATGACGAAATTGCCCATGGCGCAATTTTTGTTCCCGATCAACCTGTCAAATTTGAGCTCATTCCGGCACAGTCGACAAAAATGACGAAATTACCGTCGGTGCGATTTTTATTTCCGATCAAACTGCCAAATTTCAGCCAATTCCGACACAGTCGAGAAAAATGACGAAATTGCCCTCGGCACGATTTTTGTTTCCGATCAACAAGTCAAATTTTAGCCAATTCCGACAGAGTCGCGAAAAATAACGAAATTACACCCGACGCGGTTTTTGTTCCCGATCAACCAGTCAAATTTGAGCCCATTAAGACACAGTCGCGAAAAATGTAGAAATTGCCAGCTGCGCGATTTTTGTTTCCGATCAACCTGTCAAATTTTAGCCCATTCTGATACAGTCGCGAAAAATAACGAAATTGCCCCCCGCGCGATTTTTGTTTCCGATCAACCTGTCAAATTTGAGCCCATTCCGACACAGT
Organism: Olea europaea var. sylvestris; assembly: GCF_002742605.1. Taxonomy (NCBI): domain Eukaryota; kingdom Viridiplantae; phylum Streptophyta; class Magnoliopsida; order Lamiales; family Oleaceae; genus Olea; species Olea europaea. The sequence continues at coordinate 7,105 of NW_019266189.1, forward strand.
CGAGAAAAATGACGAAATTGCCCCCGACGCGATTTTTATTTCAGATCAACCTGCCAAATTTCAGCCAATTCCGACACAGTCGAGAAAAATGACGAAATTGCCCCCGACGCGATTTTTATTTCAGATCAACCTGCCAAATTTCAGCCAATTCCGACACAGTCGAGAAAAATGAGGAAATTGCCCCCGACGCGATTTTTGTTTCCTATCAACAAGTCAATTTTTAGCCAATTCCGACACAGTCGCGAAAAATGACGAAATTACACCCGGCGCGATTTTTGTTCCCGATAGACCTGTCAAATTTGAGCCCTTTCCGACACAGTCGAGAAAAATGATGAAATTTTCGCCGGCGCGATTTTTATTTTCGATCAAACTGAAAAATTTCAGCCAATTCCGACACAGTCGAGAAAAATGACGAAATTGCCCTCGGCGAGGTTTTTGTTTCCGATCAACCAGTCAAATTTAATCAATTCCACAGTCGCGAAAAATGACGAAATTACACCTGGCGCTGTTTTTGTTCCCGATCAACCTGTCAAATTTGAGCCCATTCCGACACAGTCGAGAAAACTGATGAAATTACCGCCAGCGCGATTTTTATTTACGATCAAACGGCCAAATTTCAGCCAATTCCGGCACAGTCGAGAAAAATGACGAAATTGCCCCCGGCGCGGTTTTTGTTCCCGATCAACCAGTCAAATTTGTGCCCATTCCGACATGGTCGAGATAAATGACGAAATTGCCGCCGGCGCGATTTTATTTCCGATCAAACTGCCAAATTTCAGCAAATTCCAACACAGTTGAGAAAAATGACGAAATTACCCCCGGCGCGATTTTCGTTTCCGATCAAACTGTCAAATTTGAGCCCATTCCGACACGGTCGAGAAAAATGATGAAATTGCCCCCGGCGTGATTTTTGTTTCAGATCAAACTGCCAAA
>NW_019266190.1:0-501 GCF_002742605.1 Olea europaea var. sylvestris
TGGGATGTTTGTCATTTTAGCACTCAACTCCTTCAACCTTAAGCCTCCAACACCATGTGGTGCAAGGGAGAAGTCAAAGTTGGTTGCAAGAAGTCACCTCCTACTTGGACAGCTCATGCTAGGGGACTTTTCACTTTAATATATAGTTGCTTCAACCTTAAGGCATAAATTTCGTGTCTAATCCCCAAGGACCTAATATAGGATGAATATATATATCTTAAATGTCATAAATGGACACAAAAATAATGGCAGAAAAGTCAAGTATTGCAGCCAAGATGACAGCTCCAGCTTAGTGACTCACCTTGATTGCTTGAGGTGGCTGCAACCCATGATATTCTTAATCCTTAAGTAATATGCACGACTTCAACTATTTAATGACCACTCATTTACCTCCTAGATAATATATTAGCTCCCTGAACTCGTCCCTAAGTGATTCCAAGTGAAAAGAGGGTGAAACAGCCAAAGAGAAATAGAAACAAGAAGCTGGAATTTCTGAACAGC
>NW_019266190.1:2226-8034 GCF_002742605.1 Olea europaea var. sylvestris
AATATTAATTTGGGGGTGTGACAGCAACACGTAACTTTCCATACTTCTCATCAATTCTCATCTCTTCACTCCATGCTTAACCACTCTTATATAAATTATAGAAAAAAATTGCTTCAAATTATTTAAAAGTAAAAAAAAACTTATAATTGTAAAAGTTACTTATATTATAAGTACAAAAATATTAACATAAAGTTTTAAGTATATTTCTAAAATGTAAAGAATTACTTAGAAGTAAAAAATTTGCTTCAAATTATTTAAAAGTTAAAAAAAAAAAATTATCAATGTAGTTACTTGTATATGCATGGAGACTTTGTCTCTGTGATTTTTTTTATTTTTTTGGTTTACATTATAGATTTCAATTTAAAGTTCTTTTTAATTATTTTCTCTTCATAATAAAACTCAAATTTTCAATTTTAACTAAATAGTATTTATATATTTTTTATTTAATTTTCATAACTTTCTTTTATTTTGTTTTTATTATATTTTTTTGATAAATTTTTTTAATTTTCTTTTCTCTTCATATTATAAATATTTTTTTATTTAAAATTATTTTTTATTCTTTTTATTTAAAACACAATTTTTTCAATTTTAATTAAATAATATTTATTTTTACTTTTAATTTTTTCATTTGTTAAATCATTTAGTTTATTTTCTTTATGAGTTGAATTGGATGAGGTAAAGTAGTATGTGGAAATTGAAAAATAGTGCAGTGGAGGTGACCGTACACTGAGTCTCTTTTACATATATGAATATCTCAAATTCCTCATCGACCTCATTGGCCTTTATCTCTCTCCGCCACTAATTTTAACAAATAGTTATATAAACTAAAATCAAATATCATATGACGTAATGTAAAATACAAAAAAAATAAAAAAAATACTCAAAGTAAACATCTCAAATGGTTCATAGCCATACGGCCCATGCTAGAAAATTCAAATAACATATATTGCAATTTCTATCTTATGAATATAACATAACATAGATTATAACTCTCAAAAGCCAGATAAATCACAATTTTTTTTTTCAATTTCAAGTGTTAATTTTCGATCTTAGCCAAGATAACGTTTATTAACTATTTTGAATTTTGATTTGATTGAGTCTTTATCTCGTATTGACCTTTAAAAAAAAAAATTATTAGTAGCTTTAAATCATCATGTCCGACCTCTTTTTGACGTCACTATCCATATAGCTTAGAAGTGCTTTGTAAAAACGAGAGATGTTCGGCTTACCATTTCTTCAATTTCATTTCAAATCATATGAAAATTTAGGAATAAGAATTAAGGATATAAACCATGCGCAATAGAGGCAAAGAATTAAGGATCCAAACTACTCGTAATAGGGAAAAACCCGTGATTATCCTTGCATTGCCACGAATTAACTTCTCCAAATAGTTTTCGTCGAAGAATTTTATTGCATATTTCATTCAAGATGAGTAGAAAATTATGCCATAGCATTAATACTATTGGTAAGGTGGTAAACCTTTGAAAGTTCGTGAGGAACAATGTTATCATAAAGATATACCGTGAAAACATTTATAAGTTAATATGAACATTCATAATAGTGCTGGTGCTAAAATCAAATTATTGATCTGACTTTAGAATTCCAACATCATGCACCAATATTAACAATTTTTGGATAATATAAATTCTACACATTCGACACTAATAATAACATAATTAGATACAATACTCGTGTAACGTACGAGACGAAGACTAGTTAGTGGTAAAAATATTTGATAGAATTGGAGAAAGTAACTAGAAACAATTATTGAATTTGAATCACTTATAGAACAAAACAAAGTTGTGTAATGAAAACAGAATTTGCAGCTGCGGCCCTAAATATTTCCCCTTGAGCACTTGACTCCTCAATAAATTTGCTTTTTTTTTTTTTTTCCAAGTCGCAAACTTTTAATTTAGGTGAGTCCTATGTTCTTTCGATAAAAATATTCAAAATTCTATTAAATAACCATGTGATTTTTAAACTTATGGAGATTTAACATGAAAACGCGGATTAAAATCGAACAAAAACGAAAAATAATGGTTTGGTTTGGAAAATAAATTGGTTTGATTTGAAAAAAATTTCAAATTGCATAAAAAATGGGTTAAATTGAAAATATGATACAAATCATCCGGACATAACTTCATTCACCCGTACCATCAATACTTCCTTGTGCCCCGACAATGATTTACTACATATTTAATATTTGTTTGGATTTTTACCATGAGAGTGGTGGCTGGGGGCATTATTCGTTTACTATTTTTGTTAATGGTATATGAAGAAAGTCAAGTCATTTTTTGGGAATGGGTATATTATTTTCTTTTTCTTGTAATTGTAACTTTTTTTATTCTCTCGTCAATTAAAAACACAAGAAATGATTTGACACTTACAAAATGTAAAACATTCTCCTCTTTTGGATAAAGAATAAGAGTAGTTCCATAACTGTTTCTACATCAAAATTTTTGATGATTCAATTTATCTTTCTTGGACAAAACAGAGGATATCTCGATCGGGGGAGAGAACGAGGAAATCTCATATAACCCAATATCTCTGACAAGTCGCACTGACGCAATTTTTTATACTTACAAAAAAACACTCAAGCTATATAGGTTTAAATACTTGTTTGAATATTTTATTAAATTTTCAAGTAGTTAATTTTTTTAACCAAACATTTTTTAAGATTCATAAATTTTATTAACTTTTCAACTATACATTTCATCAAACTTATTTTATTGATAAATTGGATAGAGATGAAGAGAAAACAGGATAGTGACAATTACCATTTTTGGCGTATAAAATTTTTTGTGAGACAATACGAGACTTCACAATAAAACGATTAAGGATGAGTTCAGAGAATTTGAGGCGTGAGCTATGTTCCCTATCTACATTGTGCATACTTTTAAAATTAGGACAATACGAGACAAGGCCAGGCAGGGTAGGATAGGATGAAAAATGGTCATCCCTACTCATCTCGTTGTGTGTGATAGGGGACAAGACAAGTAGGAGAAACTTTGTCATCACCTCGTCGATTTCTTGTGATTCATATGTATTACCAGTTAAATGTGGGCCCAGAACATATCATGGTGACCGAAAGCCCAAACCACTATATTCCGGCCCAATGAACGACATTTCATTGCTGAGTAAATTTAACCAATAATCACTGAACTTTACCCTTGATTAGTACTTGCTCACTCATTTTTCACAAGTTACTGAATGCTCACTCATCTTTTCTTATAATTACTCATTCACCACTCGTTTTTTAAAATAATTGGACGACTTTTATGACAAATTTTCGACAACTTCCGACCACAAAAAATGTCGAATTTTGATACCGTTGGAAAGCCCACGATGTCTTCTTCAATTACCCACCAAAATCTCATTATAACTCCAAGGGATTCGATCGGAAAATTGCCCTAAAACTCGCCCAAAAAATCTGAAAATCTGGGCAGATTTTCAGAATTTTTGGGCAACTTTTAAGGTAATTTTTCGGCAACTTTCGACCATCAAAACTATCTAATTTTGATACCATTGGAAAGCCCACAACGTCCTCTTCAATTATCACTCAAATTTTCCCGATAACTCCAAAGGATTCGGTCGGAATAAACCCACAAAGTCAGCATCTCGAAAAGGCAAAAATTTGGACAAAGTTCGGGATGCTGACTTTGTGGGTTTATTCCGGCCGAATCATTTGGAGTTATCGGGAAAATTTGGGTGGTAATTGAAGAGGACGTTGTGGGCTTTCCAATGGTATCAAAATTAGATAGTTTTGATGGTCGAAAGTTGCCAAAAAATTACCTTAAAAGTCGCCCAAAAATTCTGAAAATCTGCCCAGATTTTCAGATTTTTTGGGAGAGTTTTAAGGCAATTTTTCGATCGAATCCCTTGGAATTATAATGAGATTTTGGTGGGTAATTGAAGAGGACGTCGTGGGCTTTCCAACGGTATCAAAATTCGACATTTTTTGTGGTCGGAAGTTGTCGAAAATTTGCCATAAAAGTCGTCCAATTATTTGAAAAAACGAGTGGTGAATGAGTAATTATAAGAAAAGATGAGTGAGCATTCAGTAACTTGTGAAAGATGAGTTAGCAAGTACTAATCAAGGGTAAAGTTTAGTGATTATTGGTTAAATTTACTCTTTCATTGCTACTGGTTCACGCATCCATATGTACCCCCATACAACTGCAACCTCAACGCTCAACCTCAGTTTCTCCCTCTGCAAGAAATCTTTCAATAGTCCTTTTTAAGCAAAAAAAAGAAGAAATTAACCAATTGTCGATGGAAGGTGAAGAGGGAACACAGCAGCCCCAGCTTGTGCTCGCAAACAAACTATTTCTTCTCACTCATCCCGACGTTGATGACATCGAAAAAGTTCGCCTGCGTGATGAGGTTTTCAATTCCATTAATTCCAACGGTATTCAACCATTTCTTATATTTTATTTTTTGGTTTAATTGGTGTTGGTCTATCTCGAATTTTGAATGTTAATTTAGGGTTCGGTTTACGGGCTTTTGTAGACATGGCTCCTTTGTACGAAACCCTAGTTTCCGACAAGGTTTTGAATTTGGATCAGAAAGCCCTAGATTCAATGCGTGCCAAGATCAACGAAGAGCTTACAAAGCTGGATGAAAAGTAATCATTTCAGACTATAGTCCTACTTAAGCTATATATGTTGTTATGTTTGTGTGTTGTAGTATGATATTTCTGCTGAGTTATGGATTTATTGGATTGGATGGGGAGATAGATAAATAAATTAGTAACATGATCTGTGACACCGGTTGTGATTTTATTTATTTATTTATTTTTTGCTGTGCACTGATCTCTACTGTGTTAACGTGCTAGCTGGCCTACACCTCCTCGTTTCTGCAATTCTCTATTGGTAATTTATCTCTTCAGTGGCAAATAGATTAGAGAGGATCTAAAGGGAGTTTTTTTGAGTAGGGTTGGGGGAAGAAAGAGGAAATTTCATTTGGTTAAATATGGCGAAGTTTGTTCCACTATTGGGGGGCGGGGTCTTGGATTGAAGAGCCTTGTATTGTTCAACAAGGTCTTGTTAGACAAGCGGTTGTGGCGATTTGGAGTGGAGAGTGATAGTTTTTGGGGAGAAATCATTGGAGTGAAGAATGGTGTTATGGAGGGGGGTTGGTGTTCGGATGAGAGTCGTGGTTCTTATGGAGTGAGTGTGTGGAGATATATCAGGAAGGGATGGAGTAATTTTCAGGATAGATTGGCTTTTGGGGTGGGGAACGGTACGAATGTCAGATTTTAGGAAGATTGTTGGTGTGGAGATCAATCACTAAATTGTGGTTTCCTTTATCGCCTTGTTTTGGAGCATTTTGCTATGGTGAATGATGTAATAGCTGTACGTAATGGGAGCCCTAGCTGGACATCGCTCTCGGGAGGGGTTTACAGGATTGAGAACAGGATGATTATGTGCTATTTTTGATCTCTTTGCATGAGGTGCACATCCGGGTCGGAGAGGACGATTGTTGCATGTAGAGGGTAGCATGAAATGGTATTTTCTCTATTCGCACTTATTTCAAATCCTTATTGGAACCTATAGAGAGTTCATTTTCCTGGAAGAGGGTATGACAATGTAAATTGTCTCCAATGGCATTTTTATTGTGGATGGTTGTGAGGGGGTAGGTGCTAATGTCGGACAATTTTCGAAGAAAAGGTTATGTAACCAAGTGGTGTTATATGTGTAAGAGTGATGGGGAGACGATTGCCCATTGTTTTATTCATTGTGATGGTGTTCGTTGGCTGTGGAATGATATTCTAGTTTCTTGACATATGAATTGGGTGTTGCCAAGACG
>NW_019266191.1:0-8031 GCF_002742605.1 Olea europaea var. sylvestris
GTCTAATTCGATTGGTATTGAGCCAATGAAAATTGGTTTTTGATTTCATGATAACTTCGGGTTTGTTCTTTTTTGCGTATTGCTAGTCTAATTCGATTGGAATCGAGCCAATGAAAGTAGTTTTTGATTTCATGATAACTTTGGGTTTGTTCATTTTTGACGAACTACTACTCTAATTCGATTGGAATCGAGCCAATGAAAAGTGGTTTTTGATTTCATGACAACTTCGGGTTTGATCTTTTTCGGCGAATTGCTAGTCTATTTCGATTGGATTCGAGCCAATGAAAAGTGGCTTTCGATTTCATTATAACTTCGCGTTTGATCGTTTTCGAAAAATTGCTAGTCTAATTCGATTGGAATCGAACCAATGAAAAGTGGTTTTCGATTTCATCTTAAGTTCGGGTTTGATTATTTTCGACAAATTGCTAGTCTAATTTGATTGGAATCGAGCAAATGAAAAGTGGTTTTCGATTTCATAATTCGATTGGAATTGAGCCAATGAAAAGGGGTTTTTGTTTTCCTGATAAATTCGGGTTTGATCATTTTCGACGAATTGCTAGTCCAATTCTATTGAAATCGAGCCAATGAAAAGTCGCTTTCGATTTCATGATAATATTGGGTTTTTTCGTCTTTGGCAAATTGCTAGTCTAATTCGATTGGAATCGAGCCAATGAAAAGTGGTTTTTGATTTCATGATAACCTCGGGTTTGTTCATTTTTTGCGAAATGCCAGTCTAATTCGATTGGAATCGAGCCAATGAAAAGTAGCTTTTGATTTTAGGATGACTTCGGATTTGTTTGTTTCTGGCAAATTGCTAGTCTAATTCGATTGGAATCGAGCCGATGAAAAGTGGTTTTGATTTCATGATAACTTCGGATTTGATCATTTTCGAAAATTGCTTGTCTAATTCGATTGGAAACGAGCCAATGAAAATTGGTTTTTGATTTCATGATAACTTCGAGTTTGTTCATTTTTTTGCGTAATGCTGGTCCAATTCGATTGGAATCGAGCCGATGAAAAGTGGTTTTGATTTCATGATAACTTCGAGTTTGTTCATTTTTTTGCGTAATGCTGGTCCAATTCGATTGGAATCGAGCCGATGAAAAGTGGTTTTGATTTCATGATAACTTCGAGTTTGTTCATTTTTTTGCGTAATGCTGGTCCAATTCGATTGGAATCGAGCCAATGAAAAGTGGATTTTGATTTCATGTTAACTTCGGGCTTGTTCGTTTTCGGCTAATTGCTAGTCTAATTCGATTGGAATCGAGCCAATGAAAAGTGGTTTTTGATTTCATGATAACTTCGAGTTTGTTCATTTTTTTGCGTAATGCTGGTCCAATTCGATTGGAATCGAGCCAATGAAAAGTAGTTTTTGATTTCATGGCAACTTCGGGTTTGTTCGTTTTTGACGAATTGCTAGTCTAATTCGATTGGAATCGAGCCAATGAAAAGTGGATTTTGATTTCATGTTAACTTCGGGCTTGTTCGTTTTCGGCTAATTGCTAGTCTAATTCGATTGGAATCGAGCCAATGAAAAGAGGTTTTTTATTTCATGATAACTTCGGGTTTGATCATTTTCGGCGAATTCTAATCCATTTCGGTTGGATTCGAGCAAATGTAATATGTCTTTCGATTACATGATAATTTCGGGTTTGATCGTTTTCAAAAAATTGCTAGTCTAATTCGATTGGCATCGAGCCAATGATAAGTGGTTTTCGATTTCATGTTCACTCCGGGTTTGATTGTTTTCGGCCAATTGCTAGTCTAATTCGATTGGAATCGAGCAAATGAAAAGTGGTTTTTGATTTCATGATAAATTCGGGTTTGATCATTTTCGGCGAATTGCTAGTCCAATTCTATTGGAATCGAGCCAATGTAAAGTGGCTTGCGATTTCATGATAACATCAGGTTTGTTCATCTTTGGCAAATTGCTAGTCTAATTCAATTGGAATCGAGCCAATGAAAAGTGGTTTTTCGTTTCATGATAACTTCGGGTTTTTTAAATTTTTGCGAAATGCCAGTCTAATTCGATTGGAATCGAGCCAATGGAAAGTAGCTTTGGATTTTATAATAACTTCGGGTTTGTTAGTTTTAAGCAAATTGCTAGTCTAATTCGATTGGAATCGAGCCAATGAAAAGTGGTTTTTGATTTCAGGATAACTTTAGGTTTGTTCGTTTTTTACGAATTGCTAGTCTAATTCGATTGGAATCGAGCCAATAAAAAGTGGTTTTTGATTTCTTGATAACTTCGGGTTTGTTCCTTTTTTACGTAATGCTAGTCTAATTTGACTGGAATCGAGATAATGAAAATTAGTTTTTGATTTCATGATAACGTCGGGTCTGTTCATTTTTGACGAATTGCTAATCTAATTCGATTGGAGTTGAACCAATGAAAAGTGGTTTTTGATTTCATAATAACTTCGGGTTTGTTCGTTTTAAGCGAATTGCTAGTCTAATTCGATTGGAATCGAGCCAACGAAAAGTGGTTTTTGATTTCATGATAACTTCAGGTTTGTTCATTTTTTATGAATTGCTAGTCTAATTCGATTCGAATCGAGCCAATGAAAAGTGGTTTTTGATTCCATGATAACTTCGGGTTTGTTCATTTTCGGGTAATTGCTAGTCTAATTCGATTGGAATTGAGCTAATGAAAAGTTGTTTTTTATTTCATGATAACTTCGGGTTTGATCATTTTCGGCGAATGGCTAATCTATTTCGATTGGATTCGAGCCAATGAAAAGTGGCTTTCGATTTCATGATAACTTTGGGTTTGATCGTTTTCGAAAAATTGCTAGTCTAATTCGATTGGAATCGAGCCAATGAAAAGTGGTTTTCGATTTCATGATAACTTCGGGTTTGATTGTTTTCGGCAAATTGCTAGTCTAATTCGATTGGAATCGAGCAAATGAAAAGTGGTTTTCGATTTTATAATTCCATTGGAATCGAGCCAATGAAAAGTGGTTTCTGATTTCATGATAACATCGGGTTTGTTCTTTTTTGTTGAATTGCTAGTCTAATTCGATTGGAATCGAGCCAATGAAAAGTGGTTTTGATTTCATGATAAATTCGGATTTGATCATTTTCGGAACTTGCTTGTCTAATTCGATTGGTATTGAGCCAATGAAAATTGGTTTTTGATTTCATGATAACTTCGGGTTTGTTCTTTTTGCGTATTGCGAGTCTAATTCGATTGGAATCGAGCCAATGAAAGTAGTTTTTGATTTCATGATAACTTCGGGTTTGTTCTTTTTGACGAATTGCTAGTCTAATTCGATTGGAATCGAGCCAATGAAAAGTGGCTTTCGATTTCATTATAACTTCGGGTTTGATCGTTTTCGAAAAATTGGTAGTCTAATTCGATTGGAATCGAACCAATGAAAAGGGGCTTTCGATTTCATGCTAACATCGGGTTTGATTGTTTTCGACAAATTGCTAGTCTAATTAGATTGGAATCGAGCAAATGAAAAGTGGTTTTCGATTTCATTATAACTTCGTGTTTGATCGTTTTCGAAAAATTGCTAGTCTAATTCGATTGGAATCGAACCAATGAAAAGGGGTTTTCGATTTCATGTTAACTTCGGGTTTGATTGTTTTCGACAAATTGCTAGTCTAATTAGATTGTAATCGAGCAAATGAAAAGTGGTTTTCGATTTCATAATTCGATTGGAATTGAGCCAATGAAAAGTGGTTTTTGATTTCATGATAAATTCGGGTTTGATCATTTTCGACGAATTGCTAGTCCAATTCTATTGGAATCGAGCCAATGAAAAGTCGCTTTCGATATCATGATAACGTCGGGTTTGTTAAACTTTTTGGCAAATTGCTAGTCTAATTCGATTGGAATCAAGCCAATGAAAAGTGGTTTTTGATTTCATGATAACTTCGGATTTGTTCATTTTTTGCGAAATGCCAGTCTAATTCGATTGGAATCGAGCCAATGAAAAGTAGCTTTTGATTTTAGGATGACTTCGGATTTGTTTATTTTTGGCAAATTGCTAGTCTAATTCGATTGGAATCGAGCCAATGAAAAGTGGTTTTGATTTCATGATAACTTTAGATTTGATCATTTGCGAAAAATGCTAGTCTGATTCGATTGGAAACGAGCCAACGAAAATTGGTTTTTGATTTCATTATAACTTCGGGTTTGTTTGTTTTTTGCGTAACGGTAGTCTAATTCGATTGGAATCGAGCCAATGAAAAGTAGTTTTTGATTTCATGATAACTTCGGGTTTGTTCATTTTTGGCGAAATGCTAGTCTAATACGATTGGAATCGAGCAAATTGAAAGTGGTTTTTGATTTCATGATAAATTCGAGTTTGATCATTTTCGACGAATTGCTAGACCAATTCTATTGGAATTGAGCCAATGAAAAGTGGCTTTCGATTTCTTAATAACATTGGGTTTTTTCGTCTTTGGCAAATTGCTAGTCTAATTCGATTGGAATCAAGCCAATGAAAAGTGGTTTTTGATTTCATGATAACTTTGAGTTTGTTCATTTTTTGCGTAATGTTGGTCTAATTCGATTGGAATCGAGCCAATGAAAAGTAGTTTTTGATTTCATGACAACTTCGGGTTTGTTCGTTTGTGACGAATTGCTAGTCTAATTCGATTGGAATCGAGCCAATGAAAAGTGGATTTTGATTTCATGTTAACTTCGGGTTTGTTCATTTTCAGCTAGTTGCTAGTCTAATTCGATTGGAATCGAGCCAATGAAAAGTGGTTTTTTATTTCATGATAACTTCGGGTTTGATCATTTTCAGCGATTGCTAATCCATTTCGATTGGATTCGAGCAAATGAAAAATGGCTTTCGATTACATGATAATTTCGGGTTTGATCGTTTTCGAAAAACTGCTATTCTAATTCGATTGGAATCGAGCCAATGATAAGTGGTTTTCGATTTCATGTTAACTCTGGGTTTGATTATTTTCGGCAAATTGCTAGTCTAATTCTATTGGAATCGAGCCAATGAAAAGTGGCTTTCGATTTCATGATAACATCAGGTTTGTTCATCTTTAGCAAATTGCGAGTCTAATTTGATTGGAATCGAGCCAATGAAAAGTGGTTTTTAATTTCATGATAACTTCGGGTTTGTTTGTTTTTTGCGAAATGCTAGTCTAATTCGATTGGAATCGAGCCAATGAAAAGTAGCTTTTGATTTTAGGATGACTTCGGGTTTGTTTGTTTTTGGCGAATTGCTAGTCTAATTCGATTGGAATCGAGCCAATTAAAAGATGTTTTTGACTTCATGATAACGTGGGGTTTGTTCATTTTCGGCTAATTGCTGTCTAATTCGATTGGAATCGAGCCATAAAAAGTGGTTTTTGATTTCATGATAACTTCGGGTTTGATCATTTTTGGCGAATTGCTAGTCTAATTCGATTGGAATCGAGCCAATGAAAAGTGGCTTTCGATTTCATGATAACATCGGGTTTGTTCATCTTTAGCAAATTGCTAGTCTAATTCGATTGGAATCGAGCCAATGAAAAGTGGTTTTTGATTTCATGATAACTTCGGGTTTGTTCGTTTTTTGCAAAATACCAGTCTAATTCGATTGGAATCGAGCCAATGAAAAGTAGCTTTTGATTTTAGGATGACTTCGGGTTTGTTCGTTTTTGGCTAATTGCTAGTTTAATTCGATTGGAATCAAGCCAATTAAAAGATTTTTTGACTTCATGATAACGTGGGGTTTGTTCATTTTCGGCTAATTGCTGTCTAGTCGATTGGAATCGAGCCATAAAAAGTGGTTTTTGATTTCATGATAACTTCGGGTTTGATCATTTTTGGCGAATTGCTAGTCTAATTCGATTGGAATCGAGCCAATGAAAAGTAGATATTTATTTCATGATAACTTTGTGTCTGATCATTATTGGTGAATTACAGATCTAATTCGATTGGAATCGAGTCAATGATAAGTGGCTTTCGATTTCATGATAACTTCAGGTTTGATAGTTTTCGAAAATTTGCTAGCCTAAATCGATTGGAATCGAGCCAATGAAAAGTGGTTTTCGATTTCATGATAAGATCGGGTTTGTTCGTCTTTGACAAATTGCTAGTCTAATTCGATTGGAATTGAGCCAACGAAAAGTGGTTTTTGATTTCAAGATAACTTCGGGTTTGTTCGTTTTTTGTGTAATGCCAGTCTAATTCGATTGGAATCGAGCCAATGAAAAGTTGTTTTTGATTTCATGATAACTTCGGGTTTGTTCATTTTTGGCGAATTGCTTGTCTAATTCGATTGGAATCGAGCCAATGAAAAGTGGTTTTTGATTTCATAAAAACTTTGGGTTTGATTATTTTCAGCAAATTGCTAGCCTAATTTGATTGGAATCGAGCCAATGAAAAGTTGTTTTTGATTTCCTGATAAATTCGGGTTGGGTCGTTTTTGTCGAATTGCCAGTCTAATTCGATTGGAATCGAGCTAAAGAAAAAGTGATTTTTGATTTCATGATAACTTGGGGTTTAATCTTTTTCGGCAAATTGCTAGTCTAATTCGATTGGAATTGAGCCAGTGAAAAGTGGCTTCTGATTTCATGATAACTTTGGGTTTGTTGTTTTTTTGCGAATTGCTAGGCTAAGTCGATTGGAATCGAGCTAACGTAAAGTGGTGTTTGATTTCATGATAATTTAGGGTTTGTTTATTTTCGGCGAATTGCTTGTCTAATTCGATTGGGATCGAGCCAATGGAAAGTGGTTTTTGATTTCTTGATGACTTCGGGTTTGTTCATTTTTCTTGAATTGTTAGTCTAATTCGATTGGAATCAAGCCAATGGAAAGTGGAGTTTGATTTCATGATAACTTCTACTATTATCGTTTTCGTCAAATTGCTAGTCTAATTCGATTAGATTCGAGCCAATGAAAAGTGGTTTTTGATTTCATGAAAACTTCGGGCTTGTTCATTTTTGGCGAATTGCTGGCTAATTCGATTGGAATCGAGCCAATGAAAAGTGGTTTTTGATTTCATGATAACTTCAGTTTTGTTTGTTTTTAGCGAATTGGTAGTCCAATTCGATTGGAATCGAGCCAATGAAAAGTGGTTTTTGATTTCATGAAAACTTCGGGCTTGTTCGTTTTCGGAGAATTGTTGATCTATTTCGATTGGAATCGAGCCAAGGAATCGAGCCAATGAAAAGTTGTTTTTGTTTTCATGATAACTTCCGGTTTGTTTGCTTTTGGCGAATTATTAGTCTAATTCGATTGGAATCGAGCTAATGAAAAGCGGTTTTTATTTTCATGATAACTTCGGGTTTATTCGTTTCGGCAAATTGGTAGCCTAATTCGATTGGAATCGAGCCAATGAAAAGTGATTTTGATTTCTAGATAACTTCGGGTTCATTCATTTTTGGCGAATTGCTAGTCTAATTCGATTGGAATCTAGCTAATGAAAAGTGATTTCTGATTTCATTATAACTTCAGGTTTGTTCATTTTTGGCAAACTACTAGTCAAATTCGATTGGAATAGAGCCAACGAAAAGTGGTTTTTCATTTCACGATAACTTCGGGTTTGTTCATTTTCGGCGAATCGTTAGTCTAATTCGATTCGAATCAAGCCAATGAAAAGTGATTTTTGATTTCATGATAACGTTGGCTTTCTTCTTTTTTAGAGAATTGCTAGTCTAATTCGATTGGAATCGAGACAATGAAAAGTGGCTTTCGATTGCATGAAATCTTCGGGTTTGATCATTTTCGGCAAGTTGCTAGTCTAATTCGATTGGAATCGAGCCAATGAAAATTGGTTTTTGATTTTATGATAACTTTTGGTAGGTTTGTTCTTGTCAAATTGCTTGTCTAATTTGATTGGAATCGAGCCAATGAAAAGATGTTTTTGATTTCATGATGACTGCAGGTTTGATCATTTTCGACAAATTGCTAGTCTAATTCGATTGGAATCAAGCCAATGAAAAGTGGTTTTTGATTTCATTATAACTTCGGGTTTGTTCATTTTTGATGAATTGCTAGCCTAATTCGATTGGAATCGAGCCAATGAAAAGTGGTTTTTGTTTTCATGATAACTTTGGGTTTGTTCATTTTCG
>NW_019266192.1:0-4009 GCF_002742605.1 Olea europaea var. sylvestris
TGGGAGGCAGATTCAAGCTGCTGGAAAGGAACAACGCGAAAGAGTTTGCAAATCACAAGTAAAGGTATATTTCTCATCACAGTGTTTATCTAAATACAAAGCTGAATCCTGAATGGGAATTGAAACTTGTTAAATTCCGCCGTGCATGTTTAAGTAAATTCCCAACACTTGCTACATGTACACTATGGTGCACATTTTAGTTTACACTTTGCCACTTAATATTACCCCGTTGGACTGTTTAAATTTGAAGTAGTTTTCTCATCTAATTGACACTTGGCAACATTGCAAGTTTCAAACAACGTGTAAAAAATTAGTATACAAATTGAAAAGTTCAATCGGTAAGAAACTTTCAACATGTACACTATGGTGTACACTCTAGTTTACACTTTTCCACGTGACATTATCCTGTTGGACAGTTTAAATTTAAAACAGTTTTCCCGTCCAATTAACACTTGACGTCAATGCAAGTGTCAAACAACGTGTCAAAAATTAGTGGACAAATAGTAAAGTTCAATCGGTAAGAACCTTGCTACATGTACACTACGATATACACTTTAGTAGTTTACACTTTACCATGTGACATTACCCTGTTGGACAGTTTAAATTTCAAACAGTGTTTCCATCCAATTGACACTTGACAATAATGCAAGTGTCAAACAATGTGTCAAAAATTAGTGTACAAATAGCAAAGTTCAAACGGTAAGGACTTTGCTACATGTACACTATGTTGTACACTTTAGTTTATACTTTGCCACGTGATATTACCCTGTTGGACAGTTGAAATTTCAAACAATTTTCCCATCATTTGACAGTTTACAACAATGCAACCGTCAAACAACGTGTAAAAAATCAGTGTACAAATACCAAACTTCAATCGTTATGGGCCTTGCTACATGTACACTATGGTAGGCACTGTAGTTTACACTTTATCACGTGACATTACCCAGTTGGACAGTTTAAATTTCAAACAGTTTTCCCATTTAATTGACACTTTGTAACGCCCCGAATTCTCGGAAACTGAAGCGTTGAAATAATATTCGTTTCTTTCTTTGGTTCGACCCTTTTGACGCTAGCCAAAGTATTTATAAATCCAAATTTTTTTTTAAATATATAAAAATATAATGGAAGGTAGTTATCTATATAACTTAGGCAAATGTAGCAAAATTTGATTTTTTGTAAAAGATTTGAAGACAAATCGACAGTTACAGATTTAACGACAGCGGAAGAAAAATATTTTTGGCCTAGCAAATGTCTATTAAAATTTATGAAATTTTTACAGGGACTAAATCATTCATATATGTACCACATATAAAAATTTGGGGTTTCGACGATAATGTTTGAAGCACGAAAATATTACTCGAATATGCTGGACAGGAATCTCGGATTCGACACGATGCAGTTTACTAAAACGGGCATAACTTTATTTTTAGATAATATTTTCTAGAAATTCCAAAGGCCACTATTATAAGACTCATAGACCTTTCAAACCCCACTGATTTCACTTAAAAACAAGCATCGTAACCCAAGTTATGCTATTTTCAACTAGAAGGACAGAAACTGAAATTTCCACCCAGCATAAAATAAAACTTCATACAAATTAATCCAACACTTTTAAATTCTTGTTAACATGCACTGTCTAAAAATGGAACAAAATAAACATTAAAAATCATTTCTAAAAGTTCATCTAAGTTCCATGAAATTTTTACATAAATAGAAATATTCACTAGAAATTGAAAGAATTAGAGATTGCCGAACACTTGCCACTATGCCAACCATTGCCATGCCTCGATCTTAACCTGTAAAATTATTTGTAGGGATGAGTACTATAAATAATATTCAGTAGGAAACACTTAAGTAAACGGTAAAAATATATATTTTCAAAAATGCAAACTTTGGTCAATTGTGTCACCGTCAATTTCAAGCGAATTGGTGATCAGTCAGTCCGCTTACTCTTAGGTTTTGATAACCCCATTTCATTTGTCATAATCATCTCTTCATCTCTTGTTTAAACCACCAAACGGTGATTCCATCATGAGCAACACAATAACACATTTAATGCAAACGAAAATATATAAATCTTACATCACTTACTTAAGTGCCGAAACACCCCTACCTTAATGCTTGGAATTTGAAATATCCTTTCGTGTCCAAAGAATGAAATGCAGCGTACGTCTTGCCCTTTTCTTTAGAAATTTTCAGATTCAAAGTTCTTTTTGTCTATGGAAGAAGGGGCAAAATAATTTGATGCATAAGTATAATAGGGAGAGAGAGAGAGTGGCTAAAGAAGTTGAGATTTCAGCTTTGAAAAAAATGAACTCACGACTTAAACTAAAAGAGACGGTTTCATGGTAGTGCAAAAGTGGATGTTAAAATGCACTTAGTGGGTAGGTTGAAATTGAAATTGTTTAGATAAGAGTTAAAATGCCAAATGAAGATAATTGGTGGATTTTTGAATGATGGACGTGCAGGTTACTTTTCAAATATAAAGTTTTTTTTTTTCCAAATGATGTGGCTAGCAATTAATTGATGTGGGGAAATAAAAAAAAAATGGTTAGTGGGGAGTTAAAATGATAATTGTTGGCAGTTAACAAAATGGAGATTAATATGCTAAGATAGGGTTGGTTAGAATTGGAGGTTACAATGGATAATAAAGTGGGGGTAATGGATAAAATTTGGAGTTGAAATTTTATTTTCAAATGAATGATCGGGGACGGTTTTGGCATTGACAAAAATGGAAGTTTATTAGAATGATAAGTTGGAGAATAAATGATGGATGATGAAACATGCAAGTAATTTGTCCAATTTAAAAAAAAAAATAGTTTACATAATGGAAACAAAAATGGTAGTATTAAAATAAAGTGTGTCGTAAGAAAAATAATGTAGCCAAATTAACATAAAATTTTGTCGGTTAAAAGCGATTTTAACACCTTGTAAAATTTAAGAAAATCAAGTACGTGGAATTTTACTTTCGTGACCAAAATTTAATTTAGACTATTAGGAAGTGTCGTAGCGACAAAATAATATAACCCCAATTATATTTGAGTCCTACAAGAAAATTTTATTTGAAATGAACAAAACACTTTTTTTTTTTACGGTCGCTACAACTCTCCCTACTTAAAATAATTTCGTCTTCGAAATTTAACTTACTTGTTTTAAGAAGATCGGGGTACTTGGCTAAAATGTCCTCTTCTCATTCCCAAGTAGCCTCATCCTCACCATGTTTACTCCACTGGACTTTGACTAGTGGGACTTTTCGATTTCTCAAGACATGGTCCTTTCTCTCCAGAATCACTGCAGGAGCTTCCTCATAAGTCATATCACTTTGGACATCCAGTGATTGAACATTCACCACATGATTAGGATCCGGAGTGTACTTTCTCAACATAGAAATGTGAAATACGTTGTGCACTACTGAAAGCTCGGGTGGCAATGCTAATCGATATGCCACATGCCCAATCTTTTCAAGAATCTCAAATGGACCGATAAATCTAGGGCTTAGCTTCCCTTTCTTTCCAAATCGTAGTATTCCTTTCATTGGTGCCACTTTGATAAATACTTTCTCTCCAATCACGAAAGTCAATTCTTTCCTCCTTTTGTCAGCATAACTCTTTTGTCGATCTTGGGCAGTCTTAATTCTTGATCTAATTTTATTTATAGCCTCCACAGTCTTCTCGACCAATTCTGGGCCTAAAATTTTCCTTTCACCAACTTCATCCCAGTATAACGGCGAACGACATCGTCTACCATACAAAGCCTCATATGGGGCCATGCCAATAGTGGCTTGAAAGCTATTGTTGTATGCGAATTCAACCAACGGCAAATGATCTTCCCATTTACAACTCAAATCTAGGACACAAGCTCTCAACATATCCTCAAGAACTTGTATAGTTCGTTCAGATTGTCCGTCAGTCTGAGGATGATATGCAGTACTAAATGTTAACTTGGTACCCATAGCTTTCTGAAGACCTATCCAAAACTTCGAAGTAAACCTCGGGTCTCTATCTGATAC
>NW_019266192.1:4283-8028 GCF_002742605.1 Olea europaea var. sylvestris
GGCCTTCACCTGTCGGCAAACCATGCATTTGGACACGAACAAAGCTATCTTCCCTTTCATATTTCTCCACCAAAATGTATTACGCAAATCTCGATACATTTTAGTTCTACCTAGGTGGCCAGCGTAAGGAGTTGAGTGAGCCTCAGTCATAATTTCATTTCTCAATGCTTCATCCTTTGGCAAGCACAATCGACCCTTAAACATCAAGGCTTTGTCTTCGGCTATTTCAAATCCCTTCCTCTTCTCAGTTCCTACATCAACCCTGATCTTTTCCAAAAATGGATCATCTTTCTGAGTGGCTACTATTATGTCCCCGAGTGTCGATTTCATAGTAAAACTTGCTAACTTTGCCGATGTCCTTACTGGTGATGTTAATACTTCAATTCTCAGGTTTTCAAAATCTCTTATTAAATGATCCTGTCTTGTACACAGTGCTGACAACTGTCCCATATTCTTTCTACTCAGTGCATCAGCAACTACATTAGCCTTACCCGGATGGTACAGGATAGTGCAGTCGTAATCTTTCACTAACTCTAACCACCGTCGTTGTCTCATATTCAACTCCTTTTGGGTGAAGAAGTATTTGAGACTCTTATGATTAGTGTAGATCTCACACTTGCTCCCATATAGGTAGTGGCGCCAAATCTTCAAGGCGTGCACTACTGCTGCTAGTTCAAGGTCATGCGTGGGATAATTCTGTTCGTATTGCTTCAACTGCCTCGAAGCATAAGCTATCACTTTTCCATGTTGCATTAAAACACATCCTAAACTAAGCTTAGATGCATCACTGTAAATCACAAAACCTTCTGAACCATTGGGAATAGTCAAAACCGGCGCAGATACGACTTGTCTTTTAACTCTTGAAAACTTTGTTCGCATTTCTCTGACCATACGAACTTAGTACCCTTCCGAGTCAACTATGTCATAGGACCTACAATCTTGGAGAATCCTTCTATAAATCACCGATAATAGCCGGCTAACCCTAGAAAGCTCCGCACTTCTCCAACATTTGTAGGTTTCAGCCAATTTGTTATGGCCTCAACTTTGGATTGATCCACTTCAATTCCTCGTGCTGAAATAGTATGGCCTAGAAATCCCACTTGGTCAAGCCAAAATTCACATTTCTTGAATTTGGCATACAACTTTTCCTGACACAGGGTTCCCAAAACTATCCTCAAATGTTCTTCGTGTTGTAGGGAATCTCTCGAATATATCAGTATGTCGTCAATAAATATGATGACAAACATGTCCAAATACTGATGGAACACTCTATTCATCAAGTCCATAAACATCGCAGGGGCATTCGTCAAGCCAAAGGACATCACCGTAAACTCATAATGCCCATACCGAGTCCTAAATGCCGTTTTTAGTATATCAACTGACTTAATCTTCAGTTGATGGTAGCCCAACCTTAAATCAATTTTTGAGAATACAGATGCGCCCTTCAACTGATCAAATAGGTCTTCAATCCTAGGAAGAGGATACTTATTTTTGATCGTCAACTTATTCAATTCACGGTAGTCGATGCACAGCCTCATAGTACCATCTTTCTTCTTTACAAAGAGTACTGGAGCCCCCCATGGAGATACACTCGGTCGAATAAACCCTTTGTCTAGAAGTTCTTCTAGCTGCATCTTTAACTCTTGTAATTCCTTTGGTGCCATTCGATATGGAGCTTTGGACATGGGAGTAGCTTCAGGTACCAAATCTATCGTGAATTCCACTTGTCTATCGGGCAGAATACTCGATAGATCATCGGGAAACACGTCAGTATACTCCCGTACTATTGGCACATCATCCAATGTTTTACCTTGAGATGAGGTGCCAATAAGACTGATAAGATACCCTTGGCAGTCAGGCTTCTTCAACATGCTTTTTGCCTTCAAAGCTGAGATGACGCAAGGAAGTGCCTTAACCTTCGATCCATAAAATCTGAATTCATCTTGTCCCGATCTTTGAAAAATCACCTCTTTCTCAAAACATACTATCGTGGCTTGATTTTTACCTAACCAATCCATGCCTAAAATAATATCAAAGTCTTTCATCTCTATGACGTACAGGTCGGCCTCTAACATCAGTCCATCAAAATTTATTTGTACTCCCGTTGCTATCCTATCTGTATCAATAGTTCCTCCTGATGGCATACTAACCTCTAGTACATTATCATTCTTCTTACATGAAGCATTAATCTTAGCTAAACATGCATTAGATATGAACGAATGTGTTGCACTGGAATCAATAGGGACATAAACTGGAGTTCCAGAGATGGATAAAATACCTGCGATTACGTTTGGATTTTGGGTAGCCTCATCGTGAGTCAGAGCAAACACCCTTGCTTTTCCTTTCTTCTCTTGTTCAGGTTTCTTAATTGATGGACATGAGGAAACAACATGGCCAGGTTTGCCACACTTATAGCAAGTATACTTCGCATACAGACATTCCCCTCTGTGAAACTTGTTACATTTAGGACATTGGGATGGAGGATTACTTGATTGGCCCACAATTGTTTGCTTCTTAAACTGTCCAGAATTCTTATTCTTATCCTGCCACTTCCTTTTTCCAAAGTCATTACACTATCTCTGATTTATCAACTTCACACCCGAATAGGTTACTATTTGAGCTTTCTTCACAATCTGCCTGATCTCTAGGCGCAGGCCCCTCTCGTAACGTTTTGCCTTCATTAGCTCAGTACTTACAAGATGTGGGGCATATCAGGACAATTCCTCGAACTTGCTCTCATACTCGGAAATTTCCATATCTCCCTGTACCAGTCTTAAGAATTCTGCCTCCTTATAGTCTCGTAGAGCTTGTGGGAAAAACTTCTCTGTTAGCTCCATTTTGAACTGGTCCCAAGTTAAATTACGTTGTTCCTCCTCAGTGCGAGTACATGATGAAGATTCCCACCAATGGCTTGCTCTTCCAACTAGCATAAACTTAGTACATAATACCTTTTGATTTTCTGGACAAGAGATGTGCTGAAAGATTTTCTCAATAGCACGTAACCACTCTTCAGCTACCAGAGGGTCTTTCCCTCCATCAAAGGTAGAGGGTCGATATCTGCGAAACTGTTCTACAGTCGAAATAGACGGTATATGTGGATATGCTAATGGCACTGGCGGTATAGGTGGGATTGGTGGAGCTGGAGGTGCAGCCTGAGCAGCCAGGGCCCGTTTCAACTCATCAATCTCTCGCCTTAATTCCGTAATTGTCCTTGCTTGCACCATAGTCCTATATACCATCATAAATGTAATCTCATTCAGAGAAGTCGACAGTACTTGCACAATATAGGGAAGAGATTTATAGCTAAAAGAAAGATCTTTTATGATCATCTAAATAAAATCCTTCAAGAGGAATACAAAGCAATAATAAAGTGTCAATTGGATGGAAAAATTGTTTGAAATTTAAACTGTCCCACAGGGTAATGTATCGTGGTAAAGTGTAAACTAAAGTGTACACCATAGTGTACATGTAGCATGGTTCTTGCCGATTGAACTTTGCTATTTGTACACTGATTTTTGATACGATGTTTGACACTTACATTGTTGTCAAGTGGTAGTTAGATGGAAAAACTGTTTGAAATTGAAACCGTCCAACCGGGTAATGTCACGTGGCAAATAGTAAATTAAAGTGTACACCATAGTGTATATGTAGCATGGCCCTTACCGATTGAACTTTGCTATTCGAACATTGATTTTTGACACGTTTAACACTTGGCATTGTTGTCAAATGTCAATTGGATGGGAAA
>NW_019266193.1:0-8027 GCF_002742605.1 Olea europaea var. sylvestris
CTCAATCTTTCGAAAAATGGCCAAAATCCCTCGTACGTCACGACGAAGTGGTGATTTCAATCCAAAACGGTCGCTACATTTCCGAAAAGTACTTCTGGGCCCAAAATGGACACTGTGTGCAAAAGTTACGCTCAATTCTTCGTTCGTCGACTCTCCAAGCGTTCTAAATATGCAAGTATTCATTCTTTCAAAAAATGGCTAAAATCCCTCGTAGGTCAAGACGAAGTTGTGAGTTCAATCCAAAACGGTCACTACATTTCCAAAAAGTACTTATGGGCCCAAAACGTACACCGTGTGCAAAAGTTACTCTCAATTCTTCGTATGCCGACTCTCCAACCATTCCAAATATGCAAGTGCTCATTCTTTCAAAAAATGGCCGAAATCCCTCGTACATCACGATGAAGTAGTGAGTTCAATCCAAAACGATCGCTGCATTTCCAAAAAGTACTTATGGGCCCAAAACGGACGCCGTGTGCAAAAGTTATGCTGAATTCTTCGTCCGTCGACTCTCCATGCGTTCTAAATATGCAAGTGCTCATTCTTTCGAAAAATGGCCAAAATCCCTCGTACGTCACGACGAAGTGGTGAGTTCAAACCAAAACGGTCGCTACATTTACAAAAAGTACTTATGGGCCCAAAACGAGCATCGTGTGCAAAAGTTACGCTCAATTCTTCGTCCGTCGACTCTCCAAGCGTTCTAAATATGCAAGTGCTCATTCTTTTGAAAAATGGCCGAAATCCCTTGTACGTCACGACGAAGTGGTGAGTTCAATCCAAAATGGTCGCAACATTTCCAAAAAGTACTTATGGGCCCAAAATGGACACCGTGTTCAAAAACAATTCTTCGTACGCCAACACTTCAAATGTTCCAAATATGTAAGTGCTCATTCTTTCGAAAAATGGCCAAAATCCCTCAAACGTCATGACGAAGTCGTGAGTTCAACCCAAAACGGTCACTGCATTTCCAAAAAGTACTTATGGGCCTAAAATGGACACCGTGTGCAAAAACAACGCTCAATTCTTCGTACGCCAACACTTCAAATGTTCCAAATATGCAAGTACTCATTCTTTCGAAAAATGGCCAAAATCCCTCAAACGTCATGACAAAGTCGTGAGTTCAACCCAAAACGGTCACTGCATTTCCAAAAAGTACTCATGGGCCCAAAACGGACACCGTTTACAAAAGTTACGCTCAATTCTTCGTACGCCGACTCTCCAAGCGTTCCAAATATGCATGTGCTCATTATTTCTAAAAATGGCTGAAATCCCTCGTACGTCACGATGAAGTCGTGAGTTCATTCCAAAACGGTCGCTACATTTCTGAAAAGTACTTATGGGCCTAAGACGGACACCGTGTGTAAAAGTTACGCTCAATTCTTCGTCCGCTGACTCTCCAAGCGTTCCAAATATGCAAGTGCTCATTCTTTCGAAAAATGGCCAAAATCCCTCGTACGTCACGACGAAGTGGTGAGTTCAATCCAAAACGGTCGCTAAATTTCCAAAAAGTACTTATGGGCCCAAAACGGACACCGTGTGCAAAAGTTACGCTCAATTCTTCGTTCGCTGACTCTCCAAGCGTTCTAAATATGCAAGTGCTCATTCTTTTGAAAAATGGCCAAAATCCCTCATAGGTTATGACGAAGTGGTGAGTTCAATCCATAACGGTCGCTACATTTCCAAGAAGTACTTATGGCCCCAAAACGGACACTGTGTGCAAAAGTTACGCTCAATTCTTCGTACGCCGACTCTTCAAACGTTCCAAATATGCAAGTGCTCATTCTTTCGAAAAATGGCCAAAATTCCTTGTAGGTCACGACGAAGTTGTGAGTTCAATCCAAAACGGTCGCTGCAATTCCAAAAAGTACTCATGGGCCCAAAACAGACACCGTTTACAAAAGTTACGCACAATTCTTCGTATGCCGACTCTCCAAGCGTTCCAAATATGCAAGTGCTCATTATTTCTAAAAATGGCTGAAATCTCTCGTACGTCACGATGAAGTCGTGAGTTCATTCCAATACGGTCGCTACATTTCTGAAAAGTACTTATGGGCCCAAAACGGACGCCGTGTGCAAAAGTTACGCTGAATTCTTCGTCCGTCGACTCTCCATGCGTTCTAAATATGCAAGTGCTCATTCTTTTGAAAAATGGCCAAAATCCCTCATAGGTTATGATGAAGTTGTGAGTTCAATCCATAACGGTCGCTACATTTCCAAGAAGTACTTATGGCCCCAAAACGGACACCGTGTGCAAAAGTTACGCTCAATTCTTCGTCCGCCGACTTTCCAAGCGTTCTGATTATGCAAGTGCTCATTCTTTCAAAAAATGGCCGAAATCCCTCGTACATCACGACAAAGTAGTGAGTTCAATCCAAAACGGTCGCTGCATTTCCAAAAAGTACTTATGGGCCCAAAACGGACGCCGTGTGCAAAAGTTACGCTGAATTCTTCGTCCGTCGACTCTCCATGCGTTCTAAATATGCAAGTGCTCATTCTTTCGAAAAATGGCCAAAATCCCTCGTACGTCACGACGAAGTGGTGAGTTCAAACCAAAACGGTCGCTACATTTACAAAAAGTACTTATGGAACCAAAACGGACGCCGTGTGCAAAAGTTGCGCTCAATTCTTCATTCACCGACTCTCCAAGCGTTCTAAATACGCAAGTGGTCAATGTTTCCAAAATCGGCCAAAATCCCTTGCACGTCACGATGAAGTGGTGAGTTAAACCCAAAACGGTCGCTACATTTCCAAAAAGTACTTATGGGCCCAAAACGGACACCGTGTACAAAAGTTACGCTCAATTCTTCGTCCGTCGACTCTCTAAGCGTTCTAAATATGCAAGTGCTCATTCTTTCGAAAATGGCCAAAATCCCTCGTACGTCACGACGAAGATGTGAGTTCAAACCAAAACGGTCTCTACATTTCCAAAAATTACTTATGGGCCAAAAATGAACGTCGTGTACAAAAGTTAGTTTCAATTCTTCAAACGCCGACTCTCCAACCATTCCAAATATGCAAGTGCTCATTCTTTCGAAAAATGGCCGAAATCCCTCGTACGTCACAACGAAGTAGTGAGTTCGATCCAAAACGGCCGTTGCATCTCCAAAAAGTACTTATGGGCCAAAACCGGACGTCGTGTTCAAAAGTTACGCTGAATTCTTCGTCCGTGAACTCTCCAAGAGTTCTAAATATGCAAGTGCTCATTCTTTCAAAAAATGGCCAAAATCCCTCGTACGTCACGACGAAGAGGTGAGTTCAATCCAAAACGGTCGCTACATTTCCAAAAAGTACTTATGGGCCTAACGGACACTGTGTGCAAAAGTTACGCTCAATTCTTCATCCGTCGACTCTCCAAGCGTTCTAATTATGCAAGTGCTCATTCTTTCGAAAAATGGTCAAAATCCCTCGTACGTCACGACGAAGTGGTGAGTTCAATCCAAAATGGTCGCTACATTTACAAAAAGTACTTATGGGCCCAAAACGGGCATCGTGTGCAAAAGTTACGCTCAATTCTTCATCCGTCGACTCTCCAAGCGTTCTAATTATGCAAGTGCTCATTCTTTCGAAAAATGGTCAAAATCCCTCGTACGTCACGACGAAGTGGTGAGTTCAATCCAAAATGGTCGCTACATTTACAAAAAGTACTTATGGGCCCAAAACGGGCATCGTGTGCAAAAGTTACGCTCAATTCTTCATCCGTCGACTCTCCAAGCGTTCTAATTATGCAAGTGCTCATTCTTTCGAAAAATGGTCAAAATCCCTCGTACGTCACGACGAAGTGGTGAGTTCAATCCAAAATGGTCGCTACATTTACAAAAAGTACTTATGGGCCCAAAACGGACACCGTGTGCAAAAGGTATGCTCGATTCTTCGTACGCCGACTATCCAAGCCTTCAAACATAAAATTGCTCTTTCTTTCAAAAAATGGGAGAAATCCATCATACGTCACGATGAAGTCGTGAGTTCATTCCAAAAGGGTCGCTACATTTCCAAAAAGTACTTATGGGCCCAAAACGGACACCATGTGCGAAAGGCACGCTCAATTCTTCGTACGCCCACTATCCAAGCCTTCCAAGTACAAAAGTGCTAATTCTTTCAAAAAATGGCCGAAATCAGTCATACGTCACGATGAAGTGGTGAGTTCAATCCAAAAGGGTCGCTACATTTCCAAAAATTACTTATGGGCTCAAAACGGACACCGTGTGCAAGAGTTACGCTCAATTCTTCGTACGCCGACTATCCAAGCCTTCCAACCATAAAACTGCTCACTCTTTCCAAAAAATGGCCAAAATCCCTCAGACGCCATGACGAAGTAGTGAGATCAATCCAAAAGGGTCGCTACATTTCCAAAAAGTACTTATGGGCCCAAAACGGACACCGTGTGCAAGAGTTCCGCTCAATTCTTCGTACGCCGACTATCCCAGCCTTCAAACATAAAGTTGCTCTTTCTTTCAAAAAATGTCCAAAATTCGTCATACGTCATGACGAAGTGGTGAGTTCAATCCAAAAGGGTCGCTACATTTCCAAAAAGTACTTATGGGCCCAAAACGGACACCGTGTGCAAAAGGTATGCTCAATTCTTCGTACGCCGACTATCCCAGCCTTCAAACATAAAGTTGCTCTTTCTTTCAAAAAATGTCCAAAATTCGTCATACGTCATGACGAAGTGGTGAGTTCAATCCAAAAGGGTCGCTACATTTCCAAAAAGTACTTATGGGCCCAAAAGAGACACCGTGTGCGAAAGGTACGCTCAAATCTTCGTAAGCCGGCTATCCAAGCCTTCCAGGTATAAAAGTGTTAATTCTTTCAGAAAATGGCCGAAAACCGTCATACGTCTCGATGAAGTGGTGAGTTCAATCCAAAAGGGTCGCTACATTTCCAAAAAGTACTTATGGGTCCAAAACGGACACCCTGTGCAAAAGTTACGCTCAATTCTTCGTACGCCGACTATCCAAGCCTTCCAAACATAAAACTGCTCACTCTTTCCAAAAAATGGCCAAAATCCCTCATACGTCACGACGAAGTAGTGAGTTCAAGCCAAAAGGGTCGCTACATTTCCAAAAAGTACTTTTGGGGCCAAAACGGACACCGTGTGTAAAAGTTACGCTCAATTCTTCGTACGCCGACTATCCAAACATAAAATTGCTCCGTGTTTCGAAAAATGGCCGAAATCCCTTATAGGTCAAGACGAAGTTGTGAGTTCAATCCAAAAGGGTCGCTACATTTCCAAAAAGTACTTATGGGCCCAAAACGGACACCGTGTGCGAAAGGTATGCTCAATTCTTCGTACGCCGACCATCCAAGCCTTCAAACATAAAATTGCTCTTTCTTTCAAAAAAAGGCCGAAATCCATCATTCATCGCGACGAAGTGGTGAGTTCAATCCAAAAGGGTCGCTACATTTTCAAAAAGTACTTATGGGCCCAAAACGGACACCATGTGCGAAAGGTACGCTCAATTCTTCGTACACCGACTCTCCAAGCCTTCCAAATATAAAACTGCTCACTCTTTCCATTAAATGGCCAAAATCCCTCATACGTCACGATGAAGTAGTGCGTTCAATCCAAAAGGGTCGCTACATTTCCAAAAAGTACTTATGGGGCCAAAACGGACACCGTGTGTAAAAGTTACGCTCAATTCTTTGTACGCCGACTATCCAAGCCTTCCAAACATAAAATTGCTCTTTCTTTCAAAAAATGGCTAAAATCCCTTATAGGTCAAGACGAAGTTGTGAGTTCAATCCAAAAGGGTCGCTACATTTCCAAAAAGTACTTATGGGCCCAAAACGGACACCGTGTGCGAAAGGTATGCTCAATTCTTCGTACGCCGACTATCCAAGCCTTCCAAGTATAAAAGTGCTAATTCTTTCAGAAAATGGCCGAAATCAGTCATACGTCACGATGAAGTGGTGAGTTCTATCGAAAAGGGTCGCTACATTTCCAAAAAGTACTTATGGGGCCAAAACGGACACCGTGTGTAAAAGTTACGCCTAATTCTTCGTACGCCGACTATCCAAACCTTCCAAACATAAAATTGCTCATTCGTTCGAAAAATGGCTAAAATCCCTTATAGGTCAAGACGAAGTTGTGAGTTCAATCCAAAAGGGTCGCTACATTCCCAAAAAGTACTTATGGGCCCAAAACGAACACCGTGTGCGAAAGGTATGCTCAATTCTTCGTACGCCGACTATCCAAGCCTTCCAAGTATAAAAGTGCTAATTCTTTCAGAAAATGGCCGAAATCAGTCATACGTCACGATGAAGTGGTGAGTTCAATCGAAAAGGGTCGCTACATTTCCAAAAAGTACTTATGGGCCCATAACGGACACCGTGTGCAAAAGTTACGCTCAATTTTTCGTAAGCCAACTATCCAAGCCTTCCAAACATAAAACTGCTCACTCTTTCCAAAAAATGGCCAAAATCCCTCATACGTCACGACGATGTAGTGAGTTCAATCCAAATTGGTCGCTACCTTTCCAAAAAGTACTTATGGGGCCAAACCGGACACCGTGTGTAAAAGTTACGCTTAATTCTTCGTACGCCGACTATCCAAACCTTCCAAACATAAAATTGCTCATTCTTTCGAAAAATGGCCGAAATCCCTTATAGGTCAAGACGAAGTTGTGAGTTCAATCCAAAAGGGTCGCTACATTTCCAAAAAGTATTTATGGGCCCAAAACGGACACCGTGTGCAAAAGGTATGCTCAATTCTTCGTACGCCGACTATCCAAGCCTTCAAACATAAAATTGCTATTTCTTTCAAAAAATTGCCGAAATCCGTCATACGTTACGACGAAGTCGTGAGTTCAATCCAAAAGGGTCGCTACATTTCCAAAAAGTACTTATGGGCCCAAAACGGACACTGTGTACGAAAGGCACGCTAAATTCTTCGTACGCCGACTATCCAAGCCTTCCAAGTATAAAAGTGCTAATTCTTTCAGAAAATGGCCGAAATCGATCATACGTCATGATGAAGTGGTGAGTTCGATCCAAAAGGGTCGCTACATTTCCAAAAAGTACTTATGGGCCCAAAACGGACACCGTGTACAAAAGTTACCCTCAATTCTTCGTACGTCGACTATCCAAGCCATCAAACATAAAATTGCTCACTCTTTCCAAAAAATGGGAGAAATCCGTCATACGTCACGACGAAGTAGTGAGTTCAATCAAAAAGGGTCGCTACATTTCCAAAAAGTACTTATGGGCCCAAAACGGACACTGTGTACGAAAGGCACGCTCAATTCTTCGTACGCCGACTATCCAAGCCTTCCAAGTATAAAAGTGCTAATTCTTTCAGAAAATGGCCGAAATCGATCATACGTCATGATGAAGTGGTGAGTTCAATCCAAAAGGGTCGCTACATTTCCGAAAAGTACTTATGGGCCCAAAACGGACACCGTGTACAAAAGTTACGCTCAATTCTTCGTACGCCGACTATCCAAGCCATCAAACATAAAATTGCTCACACTTTCCAAAAAATGGGAGAAATCCGTCATACGTCACGACGAAGTAGTGAGTTCGATCAAAAAGGGTCGCTACATTTCCAAAAAGTATTTATGGGGCCAAAACGGACACCGTGTGTAAAAGTTACGCTCAATTCTTCGTACGTCGACTATCCAAGCCTTCCAAACATAAAATTGGTCAGTGTTTCGAAAAATGGCCGAAATCCCTTATAGGTCAAGATGAAGTTGTGAGTTCAATCCAAAAGGGTCGCTACACTTCCAAAAAGTACTTATGGGCCCAAAACGGACACCGTGTGCAAAAGGTATGCTCAATTATTCGTACGCTGACTATCCAAGCCTTCAAACATAAAGTTGCTCTTTCTTTCAAAAAATGTCCGAAATCCGTCATACGTCATGACGAAGTGGTGAGTTCAATCCAAAAGGGTCGCTACATTTCCAAAAAGTACTTATGGGCCCAAAACGGACACCGTGTGCGAGAGGTACGCTAAATTCTACGTACGCTGACTATCCAAGCCTTCCAAGTATAAAAGTGCTAATTCTTTCAGAAAATGGCCGAAATCCGTCATACGT
>NW_019266194.1:0-1582 GCF_002742605.1 Olea europaea var. sylvestris
GTATGAATTTTACGAAGAAAAATTTCAGTTTCACACATTTCAAGCTCGAGAATATCTAGAATGAGAGTTTTGTTAATGGTAATGTGGGTGTTTTTAAGTAAACAAGAAATCTCATTCAGACGAGGAGTAATGTCCATTTTTTTGTAAAATTCTTTCATGAGACGTGGATATGCATGTTTGTCTAATGTAGCAAATGACATCCAATCCATATTTTCAAAATATTTCTCTATGTGAAATACGGGTGCTTCAATTGTAAAATAAGCAAAATCAACATTTTTATCTATTAGAATTGGAGATTTTTCAAAAGGGTTAGCTAGTACTTTGTGTTCCATGTTAAATTCTTCATTGGAGGAGGGCGGAGGCGATCTTCTCACGGTACTCTTGAGCCTTTTTCCCACTCTTTTAGACCTGTCATGGTAGAAAAATTGTAAAATAAGAGAATAAATTAGAAATCGCACTAGAGTTTCGTATTTTGGGGTATTTTATGTTTTTAGTGGATGAAAGTTTGAATTTTTGAGAAATGTGAAGTGTAGAAGTGTTGGATTTTTGAATTAGAAAACAACTCATGATTTGGAATGGAAAATTGAAGGATGGACAGGAGATTTAGGAAGAGAAATGGGAGAGAAAGGAAAGAAATTGGAGAAGAAAAGGCCTTTTATGTGATTTTAAAAACTGAAATATCACGGAGCCGAATGTCCAGGTCAATTAGGGCTCCATTGCTTTAGTTTCTTCTATCAATCTGGAGAGTCCGTTGACTCGTTTGATTCCCCTTTTTATGTTAAATCAAATATAAAATAGATAATGCCACATATAAAAATTAAACATGTATGAACACATATATGAATTCAACCTAGTTATATACTTAGAATTCCTCAATAATGCCTAAACATCTTCGAATATGTGAGAATCGGTCAAGTGCTAGAGATTTTGTGAAGATATCGGCTAGTTGATTTTCGATGTTCACCAATTCTAACACAATGTCTCCCTTTTGTGCATGAACTCTTAGAAAATGATGTCTAATTTCAACATGCTTCATTTGAGATTGGAAAATAGTATTGTTAGACAAGCTTATGACAGTAGTATCATCACACATGATAGGTATATAATAAAATGACAAGTGACAATCACTAGAAAGATTGTTTCATCCATACCACTTGCGCACAACAACTAGTAGTCGAGATATATTTGGCTTCAAAGGTAGACAATGCAATAAAATTTTGTTTCTTACTAAACCACAGCACAAGTGCAAAGCCAAGAAAATGACATATTTCACTAGTGCTTTTGCCATCTATGTAACCAACCCCAATCGGCATCCGAATAACTAAGTGGATCAATGTGAGTGCCCTTTGGGATGCCAAAGCTTGACGGTTCTAATGCCACTAAGATATCTAAAAATCGCTTTTATAGCATTAAGGTGTGATTCTTTACGATTTGATTGAAATTTAGCATGTAAACACACTAAACAGAGTATCGAGTCTACTTGTGGTTAAGTAAAGAAGGAATCCGATCATACCTCAATATTTTGTTACATCAACGGAAGTACCTTCATCATATTTGTCCAATTTTATGGATGTACTCATAG
>NW_019266194.1:2550-8026 GCF_002742605.1 Olea europaea var. sylvestris
ACCTGCATCATTAGCAATACCTTTCTCACGATCAAGAGGGTTAGTTTTATCAAAAATGACATGCATGGATTCTTCAACGACTGGAGTTCTTTTGCTAAAGGCTCTATGAGCATTGCTAGTCGAGAAATATTCTAAAAAGATTCCAATATCGGATTTCTTATCAAATTTTTCCAAATTTCCTTTTGTGTTCAAAATAAAACATTTGCAACCAATAAACTTGAAATGACTAATATTTGGAATTAAGATTTCTCCAAAGCTCATAGGGGATTTCAGCTTTCTTTTGACTAACTAAAGTTCTATTAACAATATAGCAAGCGGTGTTAATGCCTTCAATCCAAAAGTATTTTGGCATGCTATTTTCATTTAGCATGGTTGATAAGTATATTTTATACACATATTTGGACATAAAAATATAGGCATTTAGTAATTTTCTAAGCAAATATATTCTAATTTATTGTATATTTCGTTTATTACGTAAAACTCAATAATTGGAAGTGGAACTGAAAGAAAGAAGTGAAAAATGGCGAAAATGGTGAAGTATAAAGTTTGAGGCCAAAATTTAAATATCTAATAGTTTGAAAAAGCAATAGTTTGACCCAACCAACACCTACGAGGGGGGTGAATAAGTGTCTATGCGGAATTAAAACAATTAATTAACTGATGCAACAAGTCACATCAATTATGCATTGCCTAGATTCATTCACATACTTTATCTACCTAAGTTGAATTACCGGTTGAAAAATAAATAACAGAAAGCAGTAAAAACACAACAAAATGTTGACGGAGAAAACCCAACTAGGTAAATACTCCGGGCACAAGCCAGTAGAGATCCACTATAGAAGATATTGACTTACAGTACGTCAAACATTATTGATTCTAACAATATTCCGACCTCCTTACTGTAACGATCACAGCTATCCTGGATTTTGCAGATCTGCGCTAAAATCCCAGCTTTGAATATCTTATTCCTCCTGTGAATCACCAAGCACTCCAGCTCTTCAAGCAATTTCCTTCCCGGATCTTCAAACAGATGATCTTTTGGAAGTTTATATGGAGATATGAAAGGGTGTTTTGGTTTTGTGAGGGTTGATGTTTTTATTCAAAGAACCATGAGAATCAAGATGAAAATAATGAATTTATTTTGGCTCTTGATCCTTTGGAAGTTGAGAGGAATTGTTGTTTTAATGTTTGCCAAAGGTCACGTAATGAAAATCGGACTTTTTTTTATATAGTAGGTCGAATTTTGTAATATGGAGCGTTAAAAATTCGCGAGGCATTAAAATTACCAAAGGCCAGATAACACAGTCGCTCAAGCGAGGTCCTGGTGAAACTCGAGCGACGTACCTTCGCTCAAGCGATAGACCAGCGAAACTCCAGCGAGGTCAGTTCTGCAATTTTGGATCTAGCAAGGTCAGGGTGAAACTCCAGCGACATCAACGCGCCGTTTGCATCTTCAAAGCATCCCACTTTACCCTAGACCTATGCTATGACCTTTACTAAATTGCAACTTTAGTCCCTGAACTATTTGACCTGTACAATTTAGTCCTTGACTTTACAATTTTGACAAATAGGTCTTTGGTCACAGATTGCCAATTACACATTTTCCTAACAAACTTCCCCTTTGGCATTCTGTGACAAAAATACATATGACAGTCAAGGACAAAAATAAACATGACTCCAAACAACCTATCTATTCAACTAAAGTAGCAATCTCTTGTTGAACCTGTTTCCTGAAAATCAAAAACTCAAATACCAAGTGTAAAAGCATATGAAATGGAAACAGTAAACAATAAATCGATCATATGTCATTAACCAGATTACGAAGCAATAATAATGTAAGTCAAAAACACCAAAAACATACATTAATATTGCCAAAACATAAAAAAAACTTAATATAGTCATGAAGTATAACACAATTACCAAAAAATTGAAGATATATCTATCCAAATATCTACTCCCCCTTTTTGTCACAAAGGACAAGGGATCAAAAAACAATTAACTAACTAATCAGCACCTCCATCATCCGAAGAATCAGCACCGCTCTCGGCACTGTGTCCTCCAAACTATCACGAATCCAACGCAAATGACACTGACACACGACAAGAGCACGGTGAAAAGTAGAAAGCTCAGCTAATTGACGCTCGAAAGTAGCACATAACTGCGTGATCTCTGCCATCATACGAGCCTGCTGCTCGACCAAAGTAGACATCTGTCCCATAAGCGTTACCATGGGGTCAACGGGCAAAGCAGCCACCCCAAGAGCAGAAGTAGATGTTGAAGGAAAGGTAGAACTAAGCAGAATGGGCGAAGGAAATTCCGTACGAGGCGGAAGAGACACACGGGAACCCCCAGTAAGAATCTCAGTAATAGGATCAAAGGGCTCCGAAAAATCAAGAACGTCAAAGGTCGCAGCCTGAGCTGTAGCACGTGCAGAAGAGGAAGATGACAGTGCATGGGATCGACTCTGATGAATGGTCTGCTGTCCTATCAGACATCCTATGCGACAAGTCGAATCCTCTGGAAAGAAGCACCCAAAGATAAAGCAACCCTATGAATCAAGCAAGCATAAGGCAACCCGATCCGACCCCCAGGAGTACGAAATGAAGCTAGAATCTACTGGCACACAAAGCTAGGAACGTCGATCGAGTCCCCATGAAGAAGGACACATAGAAAACGGGCATGCACCATAGGTAATGAAGAGGTATGGGCAACAGGCCACAGGTTTGTGCGCACGATGCGCAACAAAACCTGACGATCAGCGGGTAAGGAACCTGTGGCCATCGCCGTAGGCCCCCCAACAGACGGGGTGTTCAAAAGCATCGACCGAACAAGAGCATCGGCCGGAATAGAAGCAGGTAGAATATAGGGATAAGTCGAATATGTAATCTGAGGTATACCTAAAGCATGAGCTACAGCCGATGGAGTAACCCTAAAAGAATGACCTCTAAGAAAAACCCTAAAAGACGAGCCGTCGATATCATGAATATTAGCATAGAACTTCAGAACGAGGAGTGGGGGAGGAGGTGAAAGACCAACAAGAAGGGGCTCCCAACCCCCGGAAACAAAAATGGCGGCGATATCAACAGGAAGGTCAGAGAAGATTACCTCACGCTCCATGAGAACGGGGCGTGAGGAGAACGAAAAGTGAAGGCCTCCTGAGTTGTAGCAGAAATGAATTTGGAACGACTATACGACGTCGAACCACTAGCTGGCTGCGTAGAGGGTCGAGAACGCTTACTGGCCATCTGGCACATGAAGAGATGGAACTTAATAAGTAAGATGAAGAATGCACGGGGTATGATGCAATATGAAATGAAACACCGCACACACAAATGAGGCACGAAAGAGATGCATCGAAAAACGTAAACGACCCTAAGAGCTAACCAAGCATGATGTACTTATACACCAAAAATTAATGTGTAAAAACACTCAACAAGTCACGTGATGAGAATGAAACAAAGATGGAATGAAGAGGAGGAAAAACTAAAACACACAAACTAAGGAAAACAAACAAAACATAACAGGGGACTTTCATCGAACACATGACGGGCGTCACTTCGGCACACAATTCCAAGCACATACGAGATCCAAGCATGCATCCAAGCATAGTCCCACAAACTAGAATCCAAGAGCTTTAAAATGAAACAAACCACACATCAAACGGATTAACGAAATGCAAGAATGACCACGACGAACATGGTAACAAAAACACGAAAATGCCATAACGAAACAATGGAAGAACACGCAATCCATAATTAATGGTAAAGGCAAATGCGAAGTGTACCAATAGAACCAATCACGAAATGCATGAGGATCATAATAATGCACGTATCAAGCAAGCAAAACACAAGAATAATGAAACAACACAAAAATGAGAAAAACAAGAAAAAAATGAAAATACCTCAAAATCAATATGAAGAAGATGAAATCCGGATTAGGAATCAAGGTTAGGGCTCTCAAACTTATGTAAGAAACCAAGTAATGTCAAGAGGTGGGAATCAAATGGAAGAAGGAAAAAAAAAAAGAGAAAGAAAAAAAATGCGCGAAAATGAAACGGGCGAGGGGTTTAAAAAAGCACCGTCGCTCGAGCGAGGAATGGGCGAAACTCGAGCGAAAAGCCTTCTGCTTTTGTCGCTCGAGCTAAGTCCAGGCGAGACTCGAGCGAAATTCAAATGTCAGAAATAGCACCAAATTTTTGAATTTTGAGAAAAAGAACACAAGTTTCAAGAAATGACGAAATTAGCTCCAAATCGTGGAATTGCAAAGATAAGACAATTGCAGAGCATCGAAAAATAATCCCAAAAAACAAAACCGAAGTATGGAACCAAAGTATGTAAACGATACCACCAAAAAGCATAAAGTCACAAACCCAACAACCAACACGTAGACAAATCTTAAGCCCACACACAGTTCAGCATCCCGTGGAGTAAAATGTATACAGAACATCACAGTGAAAAGTGCCACGTAGTCCATGCAAGTTAGACTCAAGATCTTAAATTAGTGAGAAAGGACATGTGAAAACAACCAGACAAAGGTGAATGGCTACCAAGTGACAGTCAAATCCAATTCCACGAGGACCGATATCAATTATTACTATTGTCACAATTTTACTCCCCCTAACTGTATGATTCAATAATTTTTTTTTTATTTTTATTATTATTTTTTTCTTTTGTAAATGGTAAGAGCAAAAGAACTTAAGTGCAATGCAATCCTCATTAGGCGACAGAAATGACCCCAGTAACGAACTTTGGGCCGGTGACTCCCAAGTCAGACGACCCTAGGGCACCAGGTTAGAAACCCCTCAGACTTAATTGTTCGAGTCAAGTAGGCCCCGAAGACAGTCATAAGTTCAACGAATAATCAAAATAAAACTTGGGAAAGACAATATTTATTAGGTTACACTCGTCCCAGATCAAGTCACATGTACATACAACCCCAATCATAGAAGAACACCCTCCCAAGTCTCGCCCATGCGGTCAAGACTCGCTTACAGAACTACAGTGTGTGCTGTGTGAAAATGAATGACGAGCCATATACCCAGAACTCCACAGACAAAAATGAACAATGATGGAACCTCAGACTCGTACATATGATGAAAAATAGAGTTTGATCTTTAATGCACTGCCATATTCGTTACATAAAAGGCATAGAAAAAAAATTCTTAAATTTTTTTTTTTTTTGTTTAAACACACTAAAGACTACTAAACTACAAACTAACAGTCAAAAATGCATCACACACACATAGATCACACGCAAGATATGAAGTGACTAGGTGCATATGTGATAAATGCATGAATATGCATGAATCCATGATCAGATAGGTGAGCAAACACCAACAGCCGTCCGAAGCGATTCAAACCTCAATCCATCTAGTGGTTTTGTAAGTAAATCTGCCAATTGATTATCAGTAGAGACATGGTCGAGAGAGACTACATGTGATTCAACAAGCTCACAAATAAAATGATGTCGTATGTCA
>NW_019266195.1:0-8025 GCF_002742605.1 Olea europaea var. sylvestris
AATATGCAAGTGCTCATTCTTTCGAAAAATGGGCAAAATCCCTCGTATGTCACGACAAAGTGGTGAGTTCAATCCAAAACGGTTGCTACATTTCCAAAAAGTACTTATGGGCCCAAAACGGACTCCCTTTGCAAATGTTACGCTCAATTCTTCGTACGGTCACAAATCCAAGCGTTCCAAATATGCAAGTGCTCATTCTTTTGAAAAATGGACAAAATTTGTCGTACGTCACGATGAAGTGGTGAGTTCAATCCAAAATGGTCGCTACGTATCCAAAAAGTTCTTGCGGGCCCAAAATGAAAACCGTGTGCAAAAGCTACGCTCAATTCTTCGTCCGCCGACTCTCCAAGGGTGCTAAATATCCTAGGGCTCATTCTTTCAAAAAATCGCCAAAATTCCGCGTACGTCATGATGAAGTTGTGAGTTCAATCAGAAATGGTTGCTACATTTCCAAAAAGTACTTATGGGCCCAAAACAGACACCTTGTGCAAAAGTTACGCACAATTCTTCGTACGCCGACATTCCAAGCGTTCGAAAAATGCAAGTGCTCTTTCTTTCAAAAAATGTCTGAAATCCCTCATAATTCACGATGAAGTGGTGAGTTCAATCCAAAACGGTCGCTACATTTCCAAAATGTTCTTGTGGGCCCAAAACGGACACCGTGTGCAAAAGTTACGCTCAATTCTTCGTCCGTCGACTCTCCAAGCGTTCTAAATATCCAAGTGCTCATTCTTTCCAAAAATCGCCAAAATCCCTCGTACGTCACGATGAAGTGGTGAATTCAATAAAAAATGGTCCCTACATTTCCAAAAACTACTTACGGGCATAAAACGAACACCGTGTGCAAAAGTTACGCTCAATTCTTCACCCGTCGACACTCCAAGCCTTCTAAATAAGCAAGTGCTCATTCTTTCAAAAAATCGCCAAAATCCATCGTACGTCACGACGAAGTGGTGAGTTCAATCCCAAACGGTCAATACATTTCCAATAAGTTCTTATGGGCCCAAAACGGACACCGTGTGCAAAAGTTACACACAATTCTTCGTACGCCGACAATCCAAGCGTTCCAAATATACAAGTGCTCATTCTTTTGAAAAATGGCTGAAATCCCTCATACGTCTCGACGAAGTGGTGAATTCAATCCAAAACTGTCGCTACATTTGCAAAAAGTTCTTATGGGCCCAAAATGGATACCATGTACAAAAGTTACAATTAATTCTTCGTCCGCCGACTCTCCAAGCGTTCTAAATATGCAAGTGCTCATTCTTTCGAAAATTGGCCAAAATTCCTCGTACATCACGATGAAGTTGTGTGTTCAATCCAAAACGGTCGCTACATTTCCAAAAGGTACTTATGGGCCCAAAACGAACACCGTGTGCAAAAGTTACGCTCAATTCTTCGTCCGCGGACTCTCCAAGCGTTCTAAATATCCAAGTGCTTATTCTTTCGAAAAAAGGCCAAAATCTCGCGTACGTCACGACGAAGTGGTGAGTTCAATCCAAAACGGTCGCTACATTTCCAAAAAGTACTTATGGGCCCAAAACGGACATCGTGTGCAAAAGTTACGCTCAATTCTTCGTACGCCGACAATCCAAGCGTTCCAAATATGCAAGTGCTCATTCTTCTAAAAATGGCCAAAATCCCTCATACGTCTCGATGAAGTGATGAGTCAATCCAAAACGATCGCTACATTTCCAAAAAGTACTTATGGGCCCAAATCGGACACCATGTGCAAAAGTTACGCTCAATTCTTCGTACGCCGACAATCCAAGCGTTCCAAATATGCAGGTGCTCATTCTTTCGAAAAATCGCCAAAATCCTGCATACGTCACGACGAAGTTGTGAGTTCAATCCAAAACGGTTGCTAAATTTCCAAAAAGTACTTATGGGACCAAAACTGACACTGTGTGCAAAAGTTACGCTCAATTCTTCGTCCGCCGACTCTCCAAGCGTTCTAAATATGCAAGTGCTCATTCTTTCGAAAAATGGGCAAAATCTCTCGTACGTCATGACGAAGTGGTGAGTTCAATCCAAAACGGTTGCTAAATTTCCAAAAAGTACTTATGGGACCAAAACTGACACCGTGTGCAAAACTTACGCTCAATTCGTCGTCCGCCGACTCTCCAAGCGTTCTAAATATGCAAGTGCTCATTCTTTCGAAAAATGGGCAAAATCTCTCGTACGTCATGACGAAGTGGTGAGTTCAATCCAAAACGGTCGCTACATTTCCAAAAAGTACTTATGGGCCCAAAACGGACACCGTGTGCAAAAGTTACGCTCAATTCTTCGTACGCCGAAAATCCAAGCCTTCCAAATATGCAGGTGCTCATTCTTTCGAAAAATCGCCAATATCCCGCGTACGTCATGATGAAGTTGTGAGTTCAATCCAAAATGATCGCTAAATTTCCAAAAAGTACTTATGGGAACAAAACTGACACCGTGTGCAAAAGTTACGCTCAATTCTTTGTCCGTCGACTCTCCAACCTTTCTAAATATGCAAGTGCTCATTCTTTCAAAAAATTGCCAAAATCCCGCGTACGTCACAATGAAGTTGTAAGTTCAATCCAAAACAGTCGCTACATTTTCAAAAAGTACTTATGGGACCAAAACGGACACCGTCTGCAAAAGTTCGGCTCAATTCTTCGTCTGCCGACTCTCCAACCGTTCTAAATATACAAGTGCTCATTCTTTCGAAAAATCACCAAAATCCAACGTACGTCACGACGAAGTGGTGAGTTCAATCCAAAACGGTCTCTACATCTCCAAAAAGTACTTATGGGCCCAAAACAGACACCGTGTGCAAAAGTTACGCACAATTTTTCGTCCGTCGACTCTCCAAGCGTTCTAAATATCCAAGTGCTTATTCTTTCGAAAAATGGCCAGAATCCCTCCTACGTCATGATGAAGTGGTGAGATCAATCCAAAACGGTCGCTACATTTCCAAAAAGTACTTATGGGACCAAAACGGACACCGTGTGCAACACTTACGCTCAATTCTTCGTACGCCGGCAATCCAAGCGTTCCAAATATGCAAGTGCTCATTCTTTGGAAAAATGGCCAAAATGCCTCCTACGTCACGACGAAGTGGTGAGTTCAATCCAAAACGGTCGCTACATTTCCAAAAAGTACTTATGGGCCCAAAACGGACACCGTGTGCAAAAGTTACGCTAAATTCTTCGTCCGTCGACTCTCCAAGCGTTCAAAATATGCAAGTGCTCATTCTTTCAAAAAATGGGTAAAATCCAACTTACGTCACGAGGAAGTTGTGTGTTCAATCCAAAACGGTCGCTACATTTCCAAAAAGTACTTATGGGCCCAAAACGGACACCATGTGCAAAAGTTACGCTCAATTTTTCGTCCGCCGACTCTCTAGGCGTTCTAAATATGCAAGTGTTCATTCTTTTGAAAAATGGCCAAAATCCCTCGTACGTCACGATGAAGTTGTGTGTTCAATCCAAAACGGTCGCTACATTTCCAAAAAGTACTTATGGGCCCAAAACGGACGTCATTTGCAAAAGTTACGCTCAATTCTTCGTCCGCCGACTCTCCAAGCCTTCTAAATATGCAAGTGCTCATTCTTTTGAAAAATCGGCAAAATCCCTCGTATGTCATGACGAAGTGGTGAGTTCAATCCAAAATGGTCGCTACATTTCCAAAAAGTACTTATGGGCCCAAAACGGACACCATGCGCAAAAGTTACGCTCAATTCTTCGTCCGCTGACTCTCTAAGCGTTCTAAATATTTAAGTGATCATTCTTTCGAAAAATGGCCAAAATCCCTCGTACGTCAGGACGAAGTGGTGAGTTCAATCCAAAACGAAGGCTACATTTCCAAAAAGTACTTATGGGCCCAAACGGACGCCGTGTGCAGAAGTTACGATCAATTTTTCGTCCGTCGACTCTCCAAGCGTTCTAAATATGCAAGTGCTCATTCTTTCGAAAAACCGCCAAAATCCCGTGTACGTCACGATGAAGTTGTGAGTTCAATCCAAAACGGTCGCTACATTTCCAAAAAGTACTTATGGGCCGAAAACGGACACCGTGTGCAAAAGTTACGCTTAATTCTTCGTCCGCCGACTCTCCAAGCGTTCTAAATATGCTAGTGCTCAATCTTTCGAAAGTCACCAAAATCCCTCGTACGTCATGACGAAGTGGTGAGTTCAATCCAAAACGGTTGCTACATTTCCAAAAAGTACTTATGGGCCCAAAACGGACACCGTGTGCAAAAGTTATGCTCAATTCTTCGTCCGCCGACTCTCCAAGCGTTCTAAATATCCAGGTGCTCATTCTTTCGAAAAATGGTTAGAATCCCTCTTACGTCACGACGAAGTGATGAGTTCAATCCAAAACGGTCGCTACATTTCCAAAAAGTACTTATGGGCCCAAAACGGACACCGGGTGCAAAAGTTACGCTCAATTCTTCGTACGTCGACAATCCAAGCGTTCCAAATATACAGGTGCTCATTCTTTCGTAAAATTGCCAAAATCCCGCGTACGTCACGATGAAGTTGTGAGTTCAATCCAAAACGGTAGCTACATTTCCAAAAAGTACTTATGGGCCCAAAACGGACACCGTGTGCAAAAGTTATGCTCAATTCTTCGTACGCCGACAATCCAAGCGTTCCAAATATGCAGGTGCTCATTTTTTAGAAAAATTGCCAAAATCCCACGTACGTCACGATGAAGTTGTGAGTTCAATCCAAAATGGTCGCTAAATTTCCAAAAAGTACTTATGGTACCAAAACTGACACCGTGTGCAAAAGTTACGCTCAATTCTTCGTCCGTCGACTCTCCAACCGTTCTAAATATGCGAGTCCTCATTCTTTCGAAAAATTGCCAAAATCCCTCGTACGTCACGACGAAGTGGTGAGTTCAATCCAAAATGATTGCTACATTTCTAAAAAGTACTTATGGTCCCAAAACGGACACCGTGTGCAGAAGTTATGCTCAATTCTTCGTCCGCCGACTCTCCAAGCGTTCTAAATATCCAAGTGCTCATTCTTTTGAAAAATGGTCAAAATCCCTCTTACGTCACGACGAAGTGATGGGTTCAATCCAAAACGATCGCTACATTTCCAAAAAGTACTTATGGCCCCAAAACGGACACCGTGTGCAAAAGTTACGCTCAATTCTTCGTACACCGACAATCCAAGCGTTCCAAATATGCTGGTGCTCAGTCTTTCGAAAAATTGCCAAAATCCCGCGTACGTCACGATGAAGTTGTGAGTTCAATCCAAAACGGTCGCTAAATTTCCAAAAAGTACTTAAGGGACCAAAACTGACACCGTGTGCAAAAGTTACGATCAATTCTTCGTCCGTCGACTCTCCAACCGTTCTAAATATGCAAGTGCTCATTCTCCCAAAAAATTGCCAAAATCCCGCGTACGTCACGATGAAGTTGTGAGTTCAATCCAAAACGGTCGCTACATTTTCAAAAAGTACTTATGGGACCAAAACGGACACCGTGTGCAAAAGTTACGCTCGATTCTTCGTCCGCCGACTCTCCAACCGTTCTAAATATGCAAGTGCTCATTCTTTTGAAAAATCGCCAAAATCCCTCGTACGTCCCGACGAAGTGGTGAGTTCAATCCAGAACGGTCGCCACATTTCC
Source organism: Olea europaea var. sylvestris (assembly GCF_002742605.1). Lineage (NCBI taxonomy): Eukaryota > Viridiplantae > Streptophyta > Magnoliopsida > Lamiales > Oleaceae > Olea > Olea europaea. The sequence continues at coordinate 5,611 of NW_019266195.1, forward strand.
AAAAAGTACTTATAGGCCCAAAACGGACACCGTGTGCAAAAGTTACGCTCTATTCTTCGTCCGTCGACTCTCTAAGCGTTCTAAATATTTAAGTGCTCATTCTTTCAAAAATGGCTAAAATCCCTCGTACGTCACGACGAAGTGGTGAGTTCAATCCAAAACGGAGGCTACATTTCCAAAAAGTACTTATGGGCCCAAAATGGACACCGTGTGCAAAAGTTACGCTCAATTCTTCGTCCGCCGACTCTCCAAGCGTTCTAATTATGCAAGTGCTCATTCTTTCAAAAAATGGGTAAAATCCCACTTACATCACGCGAAAGTTGTGTGTTCATTCCAAAACGGTCGCTACATTTCCAAAAAGTACTTATGGGCACAAAACGGACACCATGTGCAAAAGTTACGCTCAATTCTTCGTACGTCGACAATCCAAGCGTTCCAAATATGCAGGTGCTCATTCTTTCGAAAAATTGGCAAAATCCTGCGTACGTCACGACGATGTTGTGAGTTCAATCCAAAACGGTCGCTAAATTTCCAAAAAGTACTTATGGGACCAAAACTGACACAGTGTGCAAAAGTTTCGCTCAATTCTTAATCCGCCGACTCTCCAAGCGTTCTAAATATGCAAGTGCTCATTCTTTCGAAAAATGGGCAAAATCCCTCGTACGTCACGACGAAGTGGTGAGTTCAATCCAAAACGATCGCTACATTTCCAAAAAGTACTGATGGGCCCAAAACGGACACCGTGTGTAAAAGTTAAGCTCAATTCTTCGTACGCCGAAAATCCAAGCGTTCCAAATATGCAGGTGCTCATTCTTTCGAAAAATCGCCAATATCCCGCGTACGTCATGATGAAGTTGTGTGTTCAATCCAAAACGGTCGCTACATTTCCAAAAAGTACTTATGGGCCCAAAACGGACACCATGAGCAAAAGTTACAATCAATTCTTCGTCCGCCGACTCTCCAAGCGTTCTAAATATGCAAGTGTTCATTCTTTTGAAAAATGGCCAAAATCCCTCATACGTAACGATGAAGTTTTGTGTTCAATCCAAAACGGTGGCTACATTTCCAAAATGTACTTATGGGCCCAAAACGGACGCCATTTGCAAAAGTTACGCTCAATTCTTCGTCCGCTGACGCTCCAAGCCTTCTAAATATGCAAGTGCTCATTCTTTCGAAAAATCATCAAAATCCCGCGTACGTCACGATGAAGTTGTGAGTTCAATCCAAAACGGTCGCTACATTTCCAAAAAGTACTTATGGACCCAAAACGGACACCGTGTGCAAAAGTTACGCTCAATTCTTCGTACGCCGACAATCCAAGCGTTCCAAATACGCAGGTGCTCATTCTTTCGAAAAATTACCAAAATCCTGTGTACGACACGATGTAGTTGTGAGATCAATCCAAAACGATCGCTAAATTTCCAAAAAGTACTTATGGCACCCAAACTAACACCGTGTGCAAAAGTTACGCTCAATTCTTCGTCCGCAGACTCTCCAACCGTTCTAAATATGCGAGTGCTCATTCTTTTGAAAAATTGCCAAAATCCGTCGTACGTCACGACGGAGTGGTGAGTTCAATCCAAAACGGTCGCTACATTTCCAAAAAGTACTTATGGGCCCAAAACGGACACCGTGTGCAAAAGTTATGCTCAATTCTTCGTCCGCCGACTCTCCAAGCGTTCAAAATATCCAAGTGCTCATTCTTTCGAAAAATAGTCAAAATCCCTCTTACGTCACGACGAAGTGATGATTTCAATCCAAAACGGTCGCTACATTTCCAAAAAGTACTTATGGGCCCAAAACGGACACTGTGTGCAAAAGTTACGCTCAATTCTTTGTACGCCGACAATCAAAGCGTTCCAAATATACAGGTACTCATTCTTTCGAAAAATTGCCAAAATCTCACGTACGTCACGATGAAGTTGTGAGTTCAATCCAAAACGGTCGCTAAATTTCCAAAAAGTACTTATGGGACCAAAACTGACACCGCGTGCAAAAGTTAAGCTCAATTCTTCGTCCGCCGACTCTCCAACCGTTCTAAATATGCAAGTGCTCGTTCTTTCAAAAAATTACCAAAATCCCGCTTACGTCACGATGAAGTTGTGAGTTCAGTCCAAAACGGTCGCTACATTTCCAAAAAGTACTTCTGGGACCAAAACGGACACCGTGTACAAAAGTTACGCTCAATTCTTCGTCCACCGACTTTCCAACCGTTCTAAATATACAAGTGCTCATTCTTTTGAAAATTCGCCAAAATCCCTCGTACGTCACGACGAAGAGGTGAGTTCAATCCAAAACGATCGCTAAATTTCCAAAAAGTACTTATGGGCCTAAAACGGACACCGTGTGCAAAAGTTACGCTCAATTCTTCGTCCCCCAACTCTCCAAGCGTTCTAAATATTTAAGTGCTCATTC
>NW_019266196.1:0-4429 GCF_002742605.1 Olea europaea var. sylvestris
CCCTAATACGTCATTATGAAATAGTGAGCTAAACCCACAACGGTCGCTACATTTCCGATAACTACTTATGGTCCCAAAACGGATACCGTCTGCAAAAGTTATGCTCAATTCTTTGAAAGCCGTCAATCCAAATTTGCAGCTGCACGTTCTTCAAAAAATGGTCAAAATTCCTCGTACGTCACGATGAAGTTGTGAGTTCAATCCAAAAGGGTCGCTACATTTCCGAAAAGTACTTATGGGCCCAAAACGGACACCGTCTGCGAAAGTTATGTTCAATTCCTCGAACGCCGTTAATCCAAATTTGCAGCTGCACGTTCTGCACGTTCTTCAAAAAATGGTCAAAATCCCTCGTACGTCACGACGAAGTGGTGAGTGCAATCCAAAAGGGGCGCTACATTTCCGAAAAGTACTTATGGGCCCAAAACGGACACCGTCTGCGAAAGTTATGTTCAATTCCTCGAACGCCGTTAATCCAAATTTGCAGCTGCACGTTCTGCACGTTCTTCAAAAAATGGTCAAAATCCCTCGTACGTCACGACGAAGTGGTGAGTGCAATCCAAAAGGGGCGCTACATTTCCGAAAAGTACTTATGGGCCCAAAACGGACACCGTTTGCATAAGTTACGCTCATTTCTTCGAAGGTCGAAAATCCAAGCGTTAAAAATATGCGAGTGGTCGTTATTCAAAACAAGGGCGAAAACCCTAATACGTCATTACGAAATAGTGAGCTAAACCCACAACGGTCGCTACATTTCCGATAACTACTTACGGTCCCAAAAGGGACACCATCTACAAAAGTTATGCTCAATTCTTCGAACGCCGTCAATCCAAATTTGCAGCTGCACGTTCTTCAAAAAATGGTCAAAATTCCTCGTACGTCACGATGAAGTTGTGAGTTCAATCCAAAAGGGTCGCTACATTTCCGAAAAGTACTTATGGGCACAAAACGGACACCGTTTGCATAAGTTACGCTCATTTCTTCGAAGGTCGAAAATCCAAGCGTTAAAAATATGCGAGTGGTCGTTATTCAAAAAAAGGACGAAAACCCTAATACGTCATTACGAAATCGTGAGCTAAACCCACAACGGTCGCTACATTTCCGAAAACTACTTAGGGTCCCAAAACGGACACCGTCTGTAAAAGTTATGCTCAATTCTTCGAGCGCCGTCAATCCAAATTTGCAGCTGCACGTTCTTCAAAAAATGGTCAAAATTCCTCGTACGTCGCGATGAAGTTGTGAGGTCAATCCAAAAGGGTCGCTACATTTCCGAAAAGTACTTATCGGCCCAAAACGGACACCGTCTGGAAAAGTTATGCTCAATTCTTCGAGCGCCGTCAATCCAAATTTGCAGCTGCACGTTCTTCAAAAAATGGTCAAAATCCCTCGTACGTCACGACGAAGTGGTGAGTGCCATCGAAAAGGGTCGCTTCATTTCCGAAAAGTACTTATCGGCCCAAAACGGACACCGTCTGGAAAAGTTATGCTCAATTCTTCGAGCGCCGTCAATCCAAATTTGCAGCTGCACGTTCTTCAAAAAATGGTCAAAATCCCTCGTACGTCACGACGAAGTGGTGAGTGCCATCGAAAAGGGTCGCTTCATTTCCGAAAAGTACTTATCGGCCCAAAACGGACACCGTTTGCATAAGTTACGCTCATTTCTTCGAGGGTCGAAAATCCAAGCGTTAAAAATATGCGAGTGGTCGTTATTCAAAAAAAGGAAGAAAACCCGAGTACGGTCGCCACATTTCGGAAAACTACTAATGGCCCCAAAATGGACACCGTCTGCAAAAGTTATGCTCAATTCTTCGAACGCAATCAATCCAAATATGCAGCTGCAAGTTCTTCAAAAAATGGTCAAAATCCCTCGTACGTCACGACGAAGTGGTGAGTGCCATCGAAAAGGGTCGCTTCATTTCCGAAAAGTACTTATGGGCCCAAAACGGACACCGTTTGCATAAGTTACGCTCATTTCTTCGAAGGTCGAAAATCCAAGCGTTAAAAATATGCGAGTGGTCGTTATTCAAAAAAAGGACGAAAACCCTAATACGTCATTATGAAATAGTGAGCTAAACCCACAACGGTCGCTACATTTCCGATAACTACTTATGCTCCCAAAACGGACACCGTCTGCAAAAGTTATGCTCAATTCTTTGAACGCCGTCAATCCAAATTTGCAGCTGTACGTTCTTCAAAAAATGGTCAAAATTCCTCGTACGTCACGATGAAGTTGTGAGTTCAATCCAAAAAGGTCGCTACATTTCCGAAAAACGGACACCGTTTGCATAAGTTACGCTCATTTCTTCGAAGGTCAAAAATTCAATCATTAAAAATATGCGAGTGGTCGTTCATCAAAAAAAGGACGAAATCCCTAATACGTCATTACAAAATAGTGAGCTAAACCCACAACGGTCGCGACATTTCCGATAACTACTTATGGTCCCAAAACGGACACCGTCTGCAAAAGTTATGCTCAATTCTTCGAACGCCGTCAATCCAAATTTGCAGCTGCACGTTCTTCAAAAAATGGTCAAAATTCCTCGTACATCACGATGAAGTTGTGAGTTCATTCCAAAAGGGTCGTTACATTTCCGAAAAGTACTTATGGGCCCAAAACTGACACCGTTTGCATAAGTTACGCTCATTTCTTCGAAGGTCGAAAATCCCAGCGTTAAAAATATGCGAGTGGTCGTTATTCAAAAAAAGGACGAAAACCCTAATACGTCATAACGAAATCGTGAGCTAAACCCACAACGGTCGCTACATTTCCGATAACTACTTATGGTCCCAAAATGGACGCCGTCTGCAAAAGTTATGCTCTATTCTTCGAGCGCCGTCAATCCAAATTTGCAGCTGCACGTTCTTCAAAAAATGGTCAAAATTCCTCGTACGTCACGATGAAGTTGTGAGTTCAATCCAAAAGGGTCACTACATTTCCGAAAAGTACTTATGGGCCCAAAACGGACACCGTTTGCATAAGTTACGCTCATTTCTTCGAGGGTCGAAAATCCAAGCGTTAAAAATATGCGAGTGGTCGTTATTCAGAAAAAGGACGAAAACCCCAGTACGGTCGCCACATTTCGAAAAACTACTTATGGTCCCAAAATGGACACCGTCTGCAAAAGTTATGCTCAATTCTTCGAACGCCATCAATCCAAATATGCAGCTGCAAGTTCTTCAAAAAATGGTCAAAATCCCTCGTACGTCACGACGAAGTGGTGAGTGCCATCGAAAAGGGTCGCTTCATTTCCGAAAAGTACTTGTGGGCCCAAAACGGACACCGTTTGCATAAGTTACGCTCATTTCTTCGAAGGTCGAAAATCAATGCATTAAAAATTTGCGAGTGGTCGTTCTTCAAAAAAATGACGAAAACCCTAGTGCATCATTACGAAATCGTGAGCTAAACCCACGACGGTCGCTAAATTTCCGAAAACTACTTATGCTCCCAAAACGGACACCGTCTGGAAAAGTTATGCTCAATTCTTTGAACGCCATCAATCGAAATATGTAGCTACACGTTCTTCAAAAATGTTCAAAATCCCTCGTACGTCACGACGAAGTGGTGAGTGCAATCCAAAAGGGTCGCTACATTTCCGAAAAGTACTTATGGGCCCAAAACGGACATCGTTTGCATAAGTTACGCTCATTTCTTCTAAGGTCGAAAATCCAAGCGTTAAAAATATGCGAGTGGTCGTTATTCAAAAAAAGGACGAAAACCCTAATACGTCATAACAAAATCATGAGCTAAACCCACAACGGTCGCTACATTTCCGATAACTACTTATGGTCCCAAAATGGACACCGTCTGCAAAAGTTATGCTCAATCCTTCGAGCGCCGTCAATCCAAATTTGCAGCTGCACGTTCTTCAAAAAATGGTCAAAATTCCTCGTACGTCACGATGAAGTTGTGAGTTCAATCCAAAAGGGTCGCTACATTTTCGAAAAGTACTTAAGGGCCCAAAACGGACACCATTTGCATAAGTTACGCTCATTTCTTCGAGGGTCGAAAATCCAAGCGTTAAAAATATGCGAGTGGTCGTTATTCAAAAAAAGGACGAAAACCCCAGTACGGTCGCCACATTTCGGAAAACTACTTATGGTCCCAAAATGGACACCGTCTGCAAAAGTTATGCTCAATTCTTCGAACGCCATCAATCCAAATATGAAGCTGCAAGTTCTTCAAAAAATGGTCAAAATCCCTCGTACGTCATGACGAAGTGGTGAGTGCCATCGAAAAGGGTCGCTTCATTTCCAAAAAGTACTTATGGGCCCAAAACGGACACCGTTTGCATATGTTACGCTCATTTCTTCGAAGGTCGAAAATCTTAGCGATAAAAATATGCGAGAGGTCGTTCTTCAAAAAAAGGACGAAAACCCTAATACGTCATTATGAAATCGTGAGCAAAACCCACAACGGTCGCTACATTTCCGA
>NW_019266196.1:4799-8016 GCF_002742605.1 Olea europaea var. sylvestris
CATTTCTTCGAGGGTCAAAAATCCAAGCGTTAAAAATATGCGAGTGGTCGTTATTCAAAAAAAGGACCAAAACCCCAGTACGGTCGCCACATTTCGGAAAACTACTTATGGTCCCAAAATGGACACCGTCTGCAAAAGTTATGCTCAATTCTTCGAACGCCTTCAATCCAAATATGCAACTGCAAGTTCTTCAAAAAATGGTCAAAATCCCTCGTACGTCACGACGAAGTGGTGAGTGCCATCGAAAAGGGTCGCTTCATTTCCGAAAAGTATTTATGGGCCCAAAACGGACACCGTTTCCATAAGTTACGCTCATTTCTTCGAAGGTCGAAAATCTTAGCGTTAAAAATATGCGAGAGGTCGTTCTTCAAAAAAAGGACGAAAACCCTAATACGTCATTATGAAATCGTGAGCTAAACCCAGAACGGTCGCTACATTTCCGAAAACTAATTATGGTCCCAAAACGGACACCGTCTGCAAAAGTTATGCTCAATTCTTCGAACGCCATCAATCCAAATATGCAGCTGCATGTTCTTCAAAAAATGGTCAAAATCCCTCGTACGTCACGACGAAGTGGTGAGTGCCATCGAAAAGGGTCGCTTCATTTCCGAAAAGTATTTATGGGCCCAAAACGGACACCGTTTCCATAAGTTACGCTCATTTCTTCGAAGGTCGAAAATCAATGCATTAAAAATTTGCGAGTGGTCGTTCTTCAAAAAAACGAAGAAAACCCTAGTACATCATTACGAAATCGTGAGCTAAACCCACAACGGTCGCTACATTTCCGAAAACTACTTATGCTCCCAAAACGGACACCGTCTGGAAAAGTTATGCTCAATTCTTTGAACGCCATCAATCGAAATATGCAGCTGCACGTACTTCAAAAATGCTCAAAATCCCTCGCACGTCACGACGAAGTGGTGAGTGCAATCCAAAAGGGTCGCTACATTTCCGAAAAGTACTTATGGGCCCAAAACGGACATCGTTTGCATAAGTTACGCTCATTTCTTCGAAGGTCGAAAATCCAAGCGGTAAAAATATGGGAGAGGTCATTCTTCAAAAAAAGGCCGAAAACCCTAATACGTCATTATGAAATCGTGAGCTAAACCCACAATGGTCGCTACATTTCCGATAACTACTTATGGTCCCAAAACGGAAACCGTCTGCAAAAGTTATGCTCAATTTTTCGAACGCTGTCAATCTAAATTTGCATCGCACGTTCTTCAAAAAATGGTCAAAATTCCTCGTACGTCACGACAAAGTTGTGAGTTCAATCCAAAAGGGTCGCTAAATTTCCGAAAAGTACTTATGGGCCCAAAACGGACACTGTTTGCATAAGTTACGCTCATTTTTTCGAAGGTCGAAAATCCAAGCGTTAAAAATATGCGAGTGGCCGTTCTTCAAAAAAGGATGAAAACCCTAATACGTCATTATGAAATCGTGAGCCAAACCCACAATGGTCGCTACATTTCCGATAACTACTTATGGTCCCAAAACGGACACCGTCTGCAAAAGTTATGCTCAATTCTTCGAACGCCGTCAATCCAAATTTGCCGCTGCAAGTTGTTCAAAAAATGGTAAAAAATCCTCGTACGTCACGATGAAGTTGTGAGTTCAATCCAAAAGGGTCGCTACATTTTCGAAAAGTACTTATGGGCCCAAAACGGACACCGTTTGCATAAGTTACACTCATTTCTTCGAAGGTCGAAAATCCATGCGTTAAAAATACGCGAGTGGTCGTTCTTCAAAAAAAGGATGAAAACCCCAATACGTCGTTACGAAATCGTGAGCTAAACCCACAACGGTCGCTATATTTACGAAAACTACTTGTGCTCCCAAAACGGACACCGTCTGCAAAAGTTATGCTCAATTCTTCGAACGCCGTCAATCCAAAAATGCAGCTGCACTTCTTCAAAAAATGGTCAAAATCCCTCGTACGTCACGATGAAGTGGTGAGTGCAATCCAAAAGGGTCGCTACATTTCCAAAAAGTACTTACGACCCCAAAACGGACACCGTCTGTGAAAGTTATGCTCAATTCTTCGAACGCCGTCAATCCAAATATGCAGCTGCACGTTCTTTAAAAAATAGTCAAAATCCCTCGTACGTCACGATGAAGTGATGAGTGCAATCCAAAAAGGGTCGTTACATTTCCAAAAAGTACTTACGACCCCAAAACGGACACCGTCTGTGAAAGTTATGCTCAATTCTTCGAACGCCGTCAATCCAAATATGCAGCTGCACGTTCTTTAAAAAATAGTCAAAATCCCTCGTACGTCACGATGAAGTGATGAGTGCAATCCAAAAAGGGTCGTTACATTTCCAAAAAGTACTTACGACCCCAAAACGGACACCGTCTGTGAAAGTTATGCTCAATTCTTCGAACGCCGTCAATCCAAATATGCAGCTGCACGTTCTTTAAAAAATAGTCAAAATCCCTCGTACGTCACGATGAAGTGATGAGTGCAATCCAAAAAGGGTCGTTACATTTCCAAAAAGTACTTACGACCCCAAAACGGACACCGTCTGTGAAAGTTATGCTCAATTCTTCGAACGCCGTCAATCCAAATATGCAGCTGCACGTTCATCAAAAAATGGTCAAAATCCCTCGTACGTCACGACGAAGTGGTGAGTGCAATCCAAAAGTGTCGTTACATTTCCAAAAAGTACTTATGACCCCAAAACGGACACCGTTTGCATAAGTTACGCTCATTTCTTCGAAGGTCGAAAATCCACGCGTTAAAAATACGCGAGTGCTCGTTCTTCAAAAAAGGACGAAAACCCCAATACGTCGTTACGAAATCGTGAGCTAAACCCACAACGGTAGCTATATTTCCGAAAACTACTTGTGGTCCCAAAACGGAGACCGTCTGCAAAAGTTATGCTCAATTCTTCGAACGCCATCAATCCAAATATGCAGCTGCACTTTGTTTAAAAAATAGTCAAAATCCCTCGTATGTCACGACGAAGTGGTGAGTACAATCCAAAAGGGTCCAAACATTTCCGAAACGTACTTATGGGCCCAAAACGGACACCGTTTGCATAAGTTACGCTCATTTCTTCGAAGGTAAAAAATCCAAGCGTTAAAAATATGCGAGAGATCGTTCATCAAAAAAAGGACGAAAACCCTAATATGTCATTATGAAATCGTGAGCTAAACCCACGACGGTCGCTACGTTTTCGAAAACTACTTATGGTCCCAAAACGGACACCGTCTG
>NW_019266197.1:0-3428 GCF_002742605.1 Olea europaea var. sylvestris
TTGGGGAACAGACTCGGGATCAGGGGATTTTACCCAAATTCCTTCATTTGGGTGTCCGAATAATTAATTTCTATATTAATTATATGAAGAAGTGCCGGACAGAAAATTAACAAAGAAAAATCGGACCTGGGGCAATTTTGTCATTTGTCGCAATGGTGTCGGAATGGGCCGAAATTTAGCAAGTTGTTTGGAAATGGCCCGCGAAATTGGACTAGGGGCACAAACCCGGGATCATGGGATTTTAGCTAAATTCCTTCGTTTGGGTCTCCGAATAATTAATTTCCTTATTAATTATGTCAGGTTGAAGAAGTGCTAGACAGAAAATTAACAAAGCAAAATCGCACCTGTGGCAATTTTGTCATTTGTTGCGACGATGTCGGAATGGGCCGAAATTTGGCAGGTTGATTGGAAACGGCCCGCAAAATTGGACTCAGGGCATAGACCTGGGATCAAGAGATTTTAGCCAAATTCCTTCGTTTGGGCCGCCGAATAATTAATTTCCGTATTAATTATGTCAGGTTGAAGAAAGTGCTGGATGGAAAATTAACAAAGAAAAACCGCACCAGGGGCAATTTTGTCATTTGTTGCGACGGTGTCGGAATGGGCCGAAATTTGGCACATTGATTGGAAATGACCCACGAAATTGTACTCGGGGCACAGATCCGGGACCACGGGATTTAAGACAAATTCCTTCGTTTGGGCCTTCGAATAATTAATTTCCTTATTAATTTTGTCAGGTTGAAGAAGTGCTGGACAGAAAGTTAACAAAGAAAAATCGTACTAGGGGCAATATTGTCATTCGTCGCAACGGTGTCGGAATTGGCCAAAATTTGGTAAGTTGATTGGAAACGGCCCGCGAAATTGGACTCGGGGCATAGACCCGGGATCACGGGATTTTAGCCAAATTCCTTTGTTTGGGTCTCCGAATAAAGAATTTTCCTATTAATTATGTCAGGTTAAAGAAGTGCTGGACAAAAAATTAACAAAGAAAAACTGCACGAGGTCCAATTTTGTCATTTGTTACGACGGTGTCGGAATGGGCCGAAATTTGGTAGGTTGACTGAAAAAGGCACGCGAAATCATACTCGTGGCACAGACCCGGGATCATCGCATTGTAGCCAAATTCCATCGTTTGGGCCTCCGAATAAATAATTTTCGTATTAATTATGTCAGGTTGAAGAAGTGCCGGGCAGAAAATTAACCAAGATAAACCGCACCAGGGGCAATTTTGTCATTTGTCACGACGGTGTCGGAATGGACCGTAATTTTACAGGTTGATTGGAAATGGCCCACAAAATTGGAGTCGGGGTACAGACCCGGGATCACGAGATTTTAGCTAAATTCCTTCGTTTGGGCCTCCGAATAATTAATTTCCTTATTAATTATATCAGGTTGAAAAAGTGATGGACAGAAAATTAACATAGCAAAATCGCACCAAGGGCAATTTTGTCATTTGTTACGACGGCGTGGGAATGGGCCGAAATTTGGAAGGGTAATTGGAAATGGCCCGCAAAATTGGACTCGGGGCATAGACTTGGGATCACGGGATTTTAGCCAAATTCCTTCGTTTGGGCCTTCGAATAATTAATTTTCGTATTAATTATGTCAGGTTGAAGAAGTGCTGGACGAAAAATTAACAAAGAAAAACTGCACCAGTGGTAATTTTGACATTTGTCGCGACGGTTTCGAAATGGGCCGAAATTTGGCAGGTTGATTGGAAATGGCCCACGAAATTGTACTCGAGGCAAAGACTCGGGATCACGGGATTTTAGCCAAATTACTTCGTTTGGGCCTCCAAATAATTAGTTTCCTTATTAATTATGTCAGATTGAAGAAGTGCTGGATAGAAAATTAACAAAGCAAAACCGCACCAGGGGCAATTTTGTCATTTGTTGCAATGGTGTCGGAATGGGCCGAAATTTGGCAAGTTGATTGGAAACGGCCCACGAAATTGGACTCGGGTTACAGACCCGGGATCACGAGATTTTTGCCAAATTCCTTCATTTGGGCCTCTGAATAATTAATTTTCTTATTAATTATGTCAGGTTGAAGAAGTGTTGGATAGAAAATTAACGAAGCAAAACCGCACCAGGGGCAATTTTGTCATTTATCGCGACGGTGTCGGAATGGGCCGAAATTTGGCGGGTTGATTGGAAATAGCCTGTGAAATTGGACTCTGGGTACAGACCTGGGATCACGAGATTTTAGCCAAATTCCTTCGTTTGGGCCTCTGAATAATTAATTTCCTTATTAATTCTGTCAGGTTGAAGAAGTGATGGACTGAAAATTAACAAAGCAAAACTACACCAGGGACAATTTTGTCATTTGTCGCGAAGGTGTAGGAATGGGCTAAAATTTGGCAGGTTGATTGGAAACGGCCCGCGAAATTGGACTCGGGGCACAAACCCGGGATCAAGAGATTTTAGCCAAATTCCTTCGTTTGGGCCTCCAAATAATTAATTTCTGTATTAATTATGTTAGGTTGAAGAAGTGTTGGATGGAAAATTAACAAAGAAAAATCGCACCAGGGGCAATTTTGTCATTTGTCGCGACGGCGTCGGAATGGGCCGAAATTTGGCACATTGATTGGAAACGGCCCGCGAAATTGGACTCGGGGCACAGATCCGGGACCACGGGATTTGAGCCAAATTTCTTCGTTTGGGCCTCCGAATAATTAATTTCCTTATTAATTATGTCAGGTTGAAGAAGTGTTGGACAAAAAATTAACAAAGCGAAATTGTACCAGGGGCAATTTTGTCATTTGTCGCGACGGTGTCGGAATGGGCCGAAATTTGGAAAGTTGATTGGAAATGGCACGCGAAATTAGACTCTTTGCATAGAACCAGGATCGCGGTATTTTAGCCAAACTCCTTCATTTGGGGCTTCGAAGGATTACTTTTCGTATTAATTATGCAATGTTGAAGAAGTGCTGGACAGAAAATTAATATTGCAAAACCGTACCAGGGCCAATTTTGTCATTTGTCGCGACGGTGTCGAAATGGGCCGAAATTTGGAAATTTGATTGGAAACGGCTCGCGAAATTGGACTCGGGGCACAGACCCGGGATCATGGGATTTTAGCCAGATTCCTTCGTTTGGACCTCCAAATAATTAATTTCCGTATTAACTATGTCTAGTTGGTGAAGTGCTGGATAGAAAATTAACAAAGAAAAACCGCAGCAGTGGCAATTTTGTCATTTGTCATGACGATCTCGGAATGGACCCAAATTTGGCGAGTTGATTGAAAACGGCCTGCAAAATTGGACTCGAGGGACAGACTCGGGATCACGAGATTTCAGCCAAATTCCTTCGTTTGGGCCTCCGAATAATTAATTTCCTCACTAATTATGTCAGGTTGAAGAAGTGAGGGACAGAAAATTAACAAAGAAAAATCTCACCAGGGGCAATTTTGTTATTTGTCGTGATGGC
>NW_019266197.1:5503-8014 GCF_002742605.1 Olea europaea var. sylvestris
CCAAATTCCTTCGTTTGGGCCTCCGAATAATTAATTTCCTTATTAATTCTGTCAGGTTGAAGAAGTGATGGACTGAAAATTAACAAAGCAAAACTACACTCGGGGCAATTTTGTCATTTGTCACGAAGGTGTTCGAATGGGCTGAAATTTGGCAGGTTGATTGGAAACGGCCCACGAAATTGGACTCGGGGCACAAACCCGAGATCACGAGATTTTAGCTAAATTCCTTCGTTTGGGCCTCCGAATAATTAATTTCCTTATTAATTCTGTCAGGTTGAAGAAGTGATGGACTGAAAATTAACAAAGCAAAACTACACTCGGGGCAATTTTGTCATTTGTCACGAAGGTGTTCGAATGGGCTGAAATTTGGCAGGTTGATTGGAAACGGCCCACGAAATTGGACTCGGGGCACAAACCCGAGATCACGAGATTTTAGCTAAATTCCTTCGTTTGGGGCTCCGGATAATTAATTTCCCTATTAATTATGTTAGATTGAAGAAGTGCTAGACAGAATATTAATAATGTAAAACCGCACCAGGGGCAATTTTGTCATTTGTCGCGACGGTGTCGGAATGGGCCGAATTTTGGCCGGTTGATTGGTATCAGCCCGAGAAATTGGACTCGAGGCATAGACCCTGGATCACGAGATTTTACCCAAATTCCTTCGTTTGGGCCTCAGAATAATTAATTTCCTTACTAATTACGTCAGGTTGAAGAAGTGTTGAACAGAAAATTAACAAAGCAAAATCGCACCAGGGGCAATTTTGTCATTTGTCGCCAGGGCGTCGGAATGGGCCGAAATTTGGCAGGTTGATTGCAAACGGCTCAAAAAATTGGCTTGGGGTACAGACCCGGTATCACGGGATTTTGGCCAAATTCCTGCGTTTGGGCCTCCGAATAATTAATTTCTATATCAATTATGTCAGGTTGAAGATGTGCTGGACGGAAAATTAATAAAGAGAAATCGGACCAGGGGCAATTTCGTCATTTTTCACAACAGTGTCGAAATTGGCCGAAATTTGGAAAGTTGATTGGAAACGGCCCGCAAAATTGGACTCGGGGCACAGACCCGTGATCACGGGATTTTAGCCAAATTCCTTCGTTTGGGCCTCCAAATAATTAATTTCTGTATTAATTATGTTAGGTTGAAGAAGTACTGGACAGAAAATTAACAAAGAAAACCCGTAGCAGTGGCAATTTTATCATTTGTCGCGGCGATCTCGGAATGGTCCGAAATTTGGCAAGTTGATTGAAAACGGCCCGCGAAATTGGACTCGAGGCACAGACTCGGGATCACGGGATTTTAGCCAAATTACTTCGTTTGGGCCTCCGAATAATTAGTTTCCTTATTAGTTATGTCAGGTTGAAGAAGTGCTGGACAGAAAATTAACAAAATCGTACCAGGGCCAATTTTTTCATTTGTCGCGACGGTGTCGGAATGGGCTGAAATTTGGCAGGTCGTTTGGAAACGGCCCGGAAAATTGGACTTGGGGCACAGACTCGGGATCACGGGATTTTAGCTAAATTCCTTCATTTGGGCCTCCGAATAATTAATTTACGTATTATTTATGTTGGGTTGAAGAAGTGCTGGACAAAAAATTAAGAAAGAAAAATTGGACCAGGGGTAATATTGTCATTTGTCGCGACGGTGTCGAAATCGATCGAAATTTGGTAGGTTGAGTGGAAACGGCCCGCGAAATTCGGCTCGGGGCACACACCCCGAATCGTGAGATTTTAACCAAATTCCTTCGTTTGGGTCTCCGAACAATTAATTTCCCTGTTATTTATGTCAGGTTAAAGAAGTGCTGGACAGAAAATTAACAAAGAAAAACCGTACGAGGGCTAATTTTGTCATTTGTCGCGACGATGTTGGAATGGGCCGAAATTTGGCAGGTTGATTGGAAATGGCAGGCGAAATTGCACTAGTGGCACAGACCGGGATCACGGGATTTTAGCCAAATTCCTTCGTTTGGGCCTCCGAATAATTAATTTCCGTATTAATTATATCAGGTTGAAGAAGTGCCGTACAGAAAATTAACAAAGAAAAATCAGACCAAGGGCAATTTTGTCATTTGTCGCAACGATGTCGGAATGGGCCGAAATTTAGCAGGTTGTTTGGAAACGGCCCGCGAAATTGGACTCGGGGCGCAGACCCTGGATCTCGGGATTTTAGCAAAATTCCTTCGTTTGGGCCTCCGAATAATTAATTTTCGTTTTAATTGTGTCAGGTTGAAGAAGTGTTGCACAGAAAATTAACAAAAAAATCTCACCAGGGGCAATTTTATCATTTGTCGCGACGATGTCGAAGTGGGCTGAAATTTGGTAGGTTGATTGAAAATCGCCCACGAAATTGGACTCGGAGCACAGACCCGGGATCACGGGATTTTAGCGAAATTCCTTCGTTTGGGCCTCCGAATAATTAATTTTTATTTTAATTGTGTCAAGTCGAAGAAGTGTTGTACAGAAAATTAACAAAGAAAAATCGCACTAGGGGCGATTTTGTCATTTGTC
>NW_019266198.1:0-1685 GCF_002742605.1 Olea europaea var. sylvestris
AATGGTGAGTGGGGACCATGGTTGTGATCGTCTGGAGGAGGGCTACCGACCGGCGGTGGTCCGCCACCGTGGGTCCCACCGGAAGCGCCGGAAAATTGAAAAACGGCAGGCAACGCAGGCGGAACTTTCTGATGCAATTTCGGCCGATTGGAGGCTCCAAATGATGAACGGCGACCATGGTTGTGATCGTCTGGAAGAGATCTATCGACCGGCAGTGGTGCGCCGGCGTGGGTATCACCGGAACAGTGATTTCCGACAGAGAAACATTGCGGCAGATTCGGGTTTTGGGCTTGATTTTCATCAGATTCCGGCGAGTTTATTGCCGGCGGTTGGGTGTAGGTTATAGAGGGGAGTGAGCTGGTTCTATTGGTGGTCGGATCCGATGGCCATGGTGGCCGGAATGTAGCCGGATGGGGTTCCATTTTGGGCGACTAGAAATCTCCAAAAATCACCTATCTTTAGAGAGAAAATGTAAGGGTTGGTCTGGGGGTTGGTTCAGGGTTCAGGGTTTAGGGTTCAGGGTTTTGGGTTTTGGGTTTTGGGTTTTGGGTTCTGGGTTCTGGGTTCTAGGTTCTGGGTTCAGGGTTCAGGGTTCAGGGTTCAGGGTTCAGGGTTCAGGGTTCAGGGTTAGGGTTTTGGGGTTTTGGGGTTTTGTGGTTTTGGGGTTAGGGGTTCGGGGTTCGGGGTTCGGGGTTTAGGGTTTAGGGTTTAGGGTTTAGGGTTTGGTTTGGGGTTTGGGGTTTGGGGTTTAGGGTTTAGGGTTCGGGGTTTTGGGTTCGGGGTTTTGGGTTCAGGGTTCTGGGTTCTGGGTCCTGGGTTCTGGGTTCTGGGTTCAGGGTTCAGGGTTCTGGGTTCTGGGTTCTGGGTTCTGGGTTCAGGGTTCAGGGTTCAGGGTTCAGGGTTCCGGGTTCGGGGTTCGGGGTTCGGGGTTCGGGGTTCAGGGTTCAGGGTTTTTTTTTTTTTTTTTTTTTTTTTTTTTTTTTTTTAAAAAAAAAAAAAAAAAAAAAAAAAAAAAAAAAACCACCTTTGGTGATGCAGTGAATGGCCAGCATTGAATCTACCTCAATCCAAATAGTTGATATCCCAAGTCCTCTGGCCAATAGAAGCCCATCTAGTATGGCTCTGAGCTCAGCCTCCAAAATGAAACATGGGCCATACGATGCTGTAAATCTTCGGGTGGTAGTACATAGACATTGATCGGGTCATGCGTCTGGTTTGAAACATTTCTGGATCATAGTAGTCTGTGATGTCTGGCTCGCTCGTTGGAGAGGAGTCTCGCCTGCGTGTAGGAGCCCGCTTTGTTGATAAGAACTGTTCAGATGGTGGTGCACTGAATGTCGGGCGAAAAGCGGGTGCATCTGATCTCATTGTACTAGTCGTAGGTGCGTCTAATCTCATGGTGTTCTGTGCTACGACATCTGAATCATGGGAGATTGACCTGCTTGCTGTAGGGACATCGTCCTCTGCATTTTGCATGCAGTTTCCAAGTCCCATGCCATCCATGTCTCTCTGTATATGTTCTTTCACCTTATTGTGTGTAGGAGCTGTGACAGAAGGATTAGGTGAAGGTGTATGCGTAGGAGTCTTACTCACAGAAGGTCCCTCTCCAAAGAGCTTAAAAACCAAGTCCTCAATAGCAAATCTCATGGTAGATCCAACTTTCATTCCATGGTCCTTCTTAAAGT
>NW_019266198.1:3296-5694 GCF_002742605.1 Olea europaea var. sylvestris
TGCTGAAACTGGAACCCATTGCTTCTTTGGCTCCACAAACGTCACCTTGCCCTTATCCTTATCGGTCCTAGTAATAGGGGGCCGAACAGGGGGGGTGCACAACAACTGTAGGAGGAGGAGGAGGAGGAACTGTAGTACACTGATCATAAGAATGACCCAAGTGTTTACAAGAAAAGCAAAAAATTGGTCGCTTCTCATAGATAACTGTCTGCCAGAAGCCACGGTTACCAGCACGCTCAATCCAAACCCTGTCGGGCAACTTATGCTCCAAATTCACCTCAATGCACACCCTTGCCTCACTAGGTCGTCTCAAGTCGGTGGTGGCCTCATCAATTCTCAAGGGCATTCCTATTGCCCCAGATAAGGCGAAAAGGAACCCCTTCGCACGTAAATGTACTGGAAGCAGAGGGAACGATACCCATACGGGAACTATCGGAGTCTCTTGCTTAGGAGTAAAGTCACATGTCCACTTAAGGACTCTCATCGGACAACCATCAATATACCATGAAGGTTTAAGAAAAAGCCTGCTGTAATCCTCCTCATGTGTAAGGTGTATAAGAATGTGTGTTGTGTCAATCAGTCCCACCTCGAAACAACCATGGAACCCAAACTTAGAAAAAATCTCACGTACCTTCCTCATGATTGGCTTGCGATGTGGAAATTTCCCCACAAGTGTATACTTGTAAGGATCAGCGAGTGTAGCCTCCTCGGACTCAGTCAAAACTATTGCCGGCTCACCCATATGTATAAAGGGTTCTTTAGCAGGAAACCCAGCAGTGGAAGAGTCATCTATACCCTGTACAACCGATGCAAACGACTTCCGTGAACTCCGTTCAGCTTGAGACAGGCCCGGACGGCTAGAAACTGCAGTAGCATATGTCTTTCGGCCCTGATTGAGCACTGTCTGAGCCTCATGTGGAAAAACCGATGATGAAAATGGATTCAAATTAACTGGAAGAACATTCTGATCAAAAGCTGCCGGAGGGCCGCCGGGACGCCGCCGGCCGGCCGCTAGCGGCTCCGTTTTCCAGCCAAAATCAACCGGAGGCAGAAATTTATGATTTTCAACAATCTTGTGCGGAATTTCATGCTGAATAACGCGGTCAGGCGCGTTTCCCGAGTTGAGAACCGTAGAGGCCGAAAATTGCAATTTTTCGACAAACTGCCCGTTTACGTTTGGTGCCGTAACAGGAGCGTCCGACCTCCGATTGCAGTGATTTTTTGACCAAAGGTTCACCATCTCATGGGCATTCTGAATATCTGGCGCGTGTATCTGTTGGACTATCATACGAGAATTAATTTCAAAATCAGTTTCGGGCTGTACTTTTTCCAATGCTTCAATTCCGGCCAAATTGGACGTCGAGGACACCACCCTAGGGGTTTTTGGGCCTTCTGAGTTCATTGGTGATGGTCCCATGTCCAAATTCTGATCAGAAGTGGGTGTTTCGACGACCTTGGGATTCGTGCCATGATTTTTCAAACTTAGATCTATTGCGTTGGGGGGTGAATCTGATATTGGTGTTATAGGATGTGTTTGGGTCGTTGTTGGAGATGATTTTCCACCACTTGGGGTGGTGCAATCCGGTGGTTTTGGTGGTGGATCGGGTTTATTGGAGTTTTCGTGGGTGCCTCCCATTCTAGAGAGAAGGGAGAGCGTTTTGGAGGTAGAGAGAGAAAGTGTTTAGGGTTTAGGGTTTAGGGTTTAGGGTTTAGGGTTTAGGGTCTAGGGTTTAGGGTCTAGGGTTTTTTTTTTTTTTTTTTTTTTTTTTTTTTTTTTTAAGCGAATACCACTAGTGTGGTTTATTTTATATAATGAAAAGCGGGAAAACAAATAGAGGAGGGGGGTATGGACCTGACCTCCAGCAAATGTAAATTGTAACAAATATTTGAAGATAAAATGCAATCACAGTAAACAAGACACGAACAAAAACTAATGAAAGGGACTCAAGGGTATTCCCGAGGGTAAATCTTCGGGTGGTAGTACATAGACATTGATCGAGTCATGCGTCTGGTTTGAAACATTTCCGGATCATAGTAGTCTGCGATGTCTGGCTCGCTCGTTGGAGAGGGGTCTCGCCTGCGTGTAGGAGCCTGCTTTGGTGATAAGAACTGTTCAGATGGTGGTGCACTGAATGTCGGGCAAAAAGCGGGTGCATCTGATCTGTGTGTAGGAGCTGTGATAGAAGGACTAGGTGAAGGTGTATGCGTAGGAGTCTTACTCACAGAAGGTCCCTCTCCAAAGAGCTTAAAAACCAAGTCCTCAATAGCAAATCTCATGGTAGATCCAACTTTCATTCCATGGTCCTTCTTAAAGTGATCAATCAGCATATGCTTGACACCATGTCGCTCTGAGCTGATCTCAGCCAACAACCCCTGTGCAAGAGTGGTTTGAGGAACT
>NW_019266198.1:6330-8013 GCF_002742605.1 Olea europaea var. sylvestris
GCAGAGGGAACGATACCCATACGGGAACTATTGGAGTCTCTTGCTCAGGTGTAAAGTCGCATGTCCACTTAAGGACTCTCATCGGACAACCATCAATATACCATGAAGGTTTAAGAAAAAGCCTGCTGTAATCCTCCTCATGTGTAAGGTGTATAAGAATGTGTGTTGTGTCAATCAATCCCACCTCGAAACAACCATGGAACCCAAACTTAGAAAAAATCTCACGTACCTTCCTCATGGTTGGCTTGCGATGTGGAAATTTCCCCACAAGTGTATACTTGTAAGGATCAGCGAGTGTAGCCTCCTCGGACTCAGTCAAAACTATTGCCGGCTCACCCATATGTATAAAGGGTTCTTTAGCAGCAAACCCAGCAGTGGAAGAGTCATCTATACCCCGTATAACCGATGCAAACGACTTTCGTGAACTCCGTTCAGCTTGAGATAGGCCCGGACGGCCAGAAACTGCAGTAGCATAGGTCTTTCGGCCCTGATTGAGCACTGTCTGGGCCTCATGTGGAAAAACCGATGATGGAATTGGGTCCTTAAACAAAATTCCCCACATTCTGGTGAAGTGTCACCGGCGCGTGACCACCACGCGCCGGCCGTTGACCGGCCGTTGACCGGCGGCGATTTTCCAATGTTGTCAGAAAATTATGATTTTTCACAGGCAGATGCAGAATTTGATGCTGATCATCACGGTATGTTCCGTTTTCCGAAATGAGTTCAGGATTGGCCAGAATCTGCGATTTTCCAAGTGACTGGCCGGAACTTGCGATCGCCGGTAAGGGCGCGTCCGACGTCGGAATTGGATGATTTTTTAGTCGAAGGTTCGCCTTTTCATGGGTAATCTGATGGTCTAGCGCGTGTCCCTGTTTGAGCTCTGTGGAAGGGTTAATTGAAAAATCAGTTTTCGGCCCCTCGGGATTCGATCTGTCAATTTCGGGCGATTTGGACGAAATCTCTACCACCCCTAGGGTTTTCGGCCCTTCTGGAATCATTGGTGATGGTCCCATATCCAAATTCTGATCAGAAGTGGGTGTTTCGACGACCTTGGGATTCGTGCCATGATTTTTCAAACTCAGATCTATTGAGTTGGGGGACGAATCTGATATTGGTGTTATAGGAGAAGTTTGGGTGGTTGTTGGTGATGATTTTCCACCACTTAGAGTGCTGCAATCCGGTGGTTTTGGTGGTGGATCAAGTTTGTTGGAGTTTTGGAGGTTTTCTCCCATTCTAGAGAGAAGGGAGAGCGTTATACTCAATTAGATTCGGTTAAGGGTAGATTAAATAGAATCTAACTAGTCTAGGGTCTAGGGTCTAGGGTCTAGGGTCTAGGGTTTAGGGTCTGGGGTCTAGGGTTTAGGGTCTAGGGGTTTAGGGTCTAGGGTTTAGGGTTTAGGGTTTAGGGTTTAGGGTTTAGGGTTTAGGGTTTAGGGTTTAGGGTTTAGGGGTTAGGGTTTAGGGTTTAGGGTTTAGGGTTTAGGGTTTAGGGTTTAGGGTTTAGGGTTTAGGGTTTAGGGTTTTGGGTTTAGGGTTTAGGGGTTTGGGTTTAGGGTTTAGGGTTTAGGGTTTAGGGTTGAGGGTTTAGGGTTGAGGGTTGAGGGTTTAGGGTTTTAGGGTTTAGGGTTTAGGGTTTAGGGTTTAGGGTTTAGGGTTTAGGGTTTAGGGTTTTAGGGTTTAGGG
>NW_019266199.1:0-336 GCF_002742605.1 Olea europaea var. sylvestris
TCGTTTGGGCCTCCGAATAATTTCCTAATTAATTATGTCAGGTTGAAAAAGTGCTGGACAGAAAATTTACAAAGCAAAATCGCACCAGGGGCAATTTTCTCATTTGCCGCGACGGTGTCAGAATAGGCCAAAATTTGGCAGGTTGATTGGAAACGGCCTGAGAAATTAGACTCAGGGCACAGACCCGGGATCGTGGGATTTTTGATAAATTCCTTCGTTTGGGCCTCCAAATAATTAATTTTCGTATTAATTATGTCAGGTTGAAGAAGTGCTGGACAAAAAATTAATAAAGAAAAACTGCAACAGGGGTAATTTTGTCATTTGTCGTAACGGTGT
>NW_019266199.1:1087-8011 GCF_002742605.1 Olea europaea var. sylvestris
ACTCTGGGCACAGACCCGAGATCACGGGATTTTAGCCAAATTCCATTGCTTGGGCCTCCGAATAATAAATTTCCTGATTAATTATGTCAGGATGAAAAAGTGCTGGACAGAAAATTAACAAAGCAAAATCGCACCAGGGGCAATTTTCTCATTTGTCGCGACGGTGTCAGAATAGGCCGAAATTTGGCAGGTTGATTGGAAACGGCCCGAGAAATTGGACTCGGGGCACAGACCCGGGATCATGGGATTTTTGCCAAATTCCTTCGTTTGGGCCTCCAAATAATTAATTTCGGTATTAATTATGTCAGATTGAAGAAGTGCTAGACCAAAAATTAATAAAGAAAAATCACACCAGGGGCAATTTTGTCATTTGTCGTAACGGTGTCGAAATGCGTCGAAATTTGGTAGGTTGATTGGAAACGGCCCACGAAATTGGACTCGGGGCACAGACCCGGGATCATAGGATTTTAGCCAAATTCCTTCATTTGGGCTTCCGAATAATTCATTTTCGTATTAATTATGTCAAGTTGAAAAAGTGCTGGACAGAAAATTAACAATGCAAAATCGCACGAGGGGCAATTTTCTCATTTGTCGCGACGGTGTGGAAATGGGCTGAAATTTGGAAGGTTGATTGGAAAAGGTCCGAGAAAATTAATACAGGACAACTTGCTTTGAAGAGTGTTGGACAGAAAATTGGGGCACAGACCCGGGATCACAGGATTTTAGCCAAATTCCTTCATTTGGGCCTCCGAATAATTAATTTCCGTATTAATTATGTCAGGTTGAAGAAGTGCTGGACAGAAAACTAACGAAGAAAAACCGCACCAAGGGCAATTTTGTCATTTGTCGCGACGGTGTCGAAAAGTGTTGAAATTTGGCAGGTTGATTGGGAACGACCCGCGAAATTGGTCTCGAGCACAGACCCGGGATCACGGTATTTTAGCCAAATTCCTTCGTTTGGGCCTCCAAATAATTAACTTCCGTATTAATTTTGTCAGGTTGAAGAAATGCTGGATAGGAAATTAACAAAGCAAAATCGCACCAGGGGCAATTTTGTCATTTGTCATGACGGTGTCGAAATGAGCCGAAATTTGGCAGGTTGATTGGAAATGGCCCGCGAAATTGTACTCCGTGCACAGACTCGGGATCACGGGATTTTAGCCAAATTCCTTTGTTTAGGCCTCCGAATAATTAATTTCCTAATTAATTATGTCAGGTTGAAAAGTTGCTGGACAGAAAATTAACAAAGTAAAATCGAACCAGGGGCAATTTTCTCTTTTGTCACAACGGTGTCGGAATTGGCCAAAATTTGGCAGGTTGATTGGAAACGGCCTGAGAAATTGGACTCGGGGCACAGACTCGGGATCATGGGATTTTTGCCAAATTCCATCGTTTGGGCCTCCAAATAATTAATTTTCGTATTAATTATGTCAGGTTGAAGAAGTGCTGGACAAAAATTAATAAAGAAAAATCGCAGCAGGGGCAATTTTGTCATTTGTCGTAACGGTGTCGAAATGGGTCGAAATTTGGCAGGTTAATTGGAAACGGCCCATGAAATTGGACTCGGGGGACAGACCCGAGATCACAGGATTTTAGCCAAATTCCTTCGTTTGGTCTTCCGAATATTAATTTTCGTATTAATTATGTCAGCTTGAAAAAGTGCTGGACAGAAAATTAACAAAGTAAATTCGCACCAGGGGCAATTTTCTCATTTGTCGCGACGGTGTCGGGATAGGCCGAAATTTGGCAGGTTGATTGGAAACTGCCCGAGAAATTGGACTCGGGGCACAGACCCGGGATCACGGGATTTTAGCCAAATTGCTTCGTTTGGGCCTCCGAATAATTAATTTTCGTATTAATTATGTCAGGTTGAAGAAGCGCTGGATCGAAAATTAACAAAGAAAAACCGCACTAGGGGCAATTTTGTCATTTGTCACGACGGTTTCGGAATGTGCCAAAATTCGGCAGGTTGATTGGGAACGGGCCGCGAAATTGTACTCAGGGCACAGACCTGGGATCACGGGATTTTAGCCAAATTCCTTCGTTTGGGCCTACGAATAATTAATTTTGCGTATTAATTATGTCAGGTTGAAGAAGTGTTAGACAGAAAATTAACAAAGAAAAATCGCACCAGGGTTAATTTTGTCATTTCTTTCGACGGTGTCGGAATGGGCCGAAATTTGGCAGGATGATTGGAAACGGCCCGCGAAATTGGATTCGGAGCACAGACCCGAGATCAAGGGATTTTCGCCAAATTCCTTCATTTGAGCCTCCGCATAATTAATCTCCGTATTAATTATGTCAGGTTGAAGAAGTGATGGACAGAAAATTAACAAAGAAAAACCGGACCTAGGGTAATTTTGTCATTTTTCGCGACGGTGTCGAAATGGGCCGAAATTTGGCAGGCTGATTGGAAACGGCCCACGAAATTGGACTCGGGATATAGACCCGAGATCACGGGATTTTAGCCAAATTCCTTCGTTTGGTCCTCCGAATAATTAATTTCCGTATTAATTATGTCAGGTTGAAGAAGTGTTGGACAAAAAATTAACAAAGAAAAATCGTACCAGGGGCAATTTTGTCATTTTTCACGACAGTGCCGTTATGGGCCGAACTGTGGCAGGATGATTGGATACGGCCCGTGAAATTGGACTCAGGGCACACACCCGGGATCACGGGATTTTTGCAAAATTCCTTCGTTTAGGCCTCCGAATAATTAATTTTCGTATTAATTATGTCAGGTTGAAGAAGTACTGGATAGAAAATTAACAAAGCAAATCCGCACCTTGGGCAATTTTGTCATTTTTCACGAAGGTGTCGAAATGTACCGAAATTTGGAAGGTTGATTCGAAACGGCCAACGAAATTGGACTCGAGGCACAAACCCGGGATCACGGAATTTTAACCAAATTCCTTCGTTTGGGCCTCCGAATAATTAATTTCCGTATTAATTAAGTCAGGTTGAAGAAGTGCTGGACAGAAAATTAACAAAGAAAAACCGCATCAAGGGCAATTTTGTCATTTTTCGCGACGGTGTCAGAATGGGCTGAAATTTGGCAGGTTGATTGGAAACGGCCCACGAAATTGGACTCGGGGCACAGACCCCTGATTACGGGATTTTAGCCAAATTCCTTTGATTGGACCTCCGAATAATTAATTTCCTTATTAATTATGTTCGGTTGACGAAGTGTTGGACAGAAAATTAACAAAGTAAAACCGCACCAGGGGCAATTTTGTCATTTGTCGCGACGGTGTCGAAATGGCCTGAAATTCGGTAGGTTGATTTGAAATGGTCCGCGAAAGAGGACTCGGGGCACAGACCCGGGATCATGGGATTTTACCCAAATTCCTTCGTTTGGGCCTCAGAATCATTAATTTCAGAATTAATTATGTCAGGTTGAAGAAGTGCTGGACAGAAAATTAACAAAGCAAGATCGCACCAGGGGCAATTTTGTCATTTATCGCGACAGTGTCGGAATGGGCCGAAATTTGGCAGGTTGATTGGAAACGGCCCGCGAAATTGGACACGGGGCACGGACTCGGGATCACGGGATTTTAGCCAAATTCCTTCGTTTGGGCCTCTGAATAAGTAATTTCCTTATTAATTATGTCAGGTTGAAGAAGTGCTGGACAGAAAATTAACAAAGAAAAACCGTACCAGGGGAAATTTTGTCATTTTTCACGACGGTGTCAGTATAGCCTGAAAATTTGCAGGTTGATTGGAAATTGCCCGAGAAATTGGACTCGGCACAGACCCAGGATCATGGGATTTTGGCCAAATTCCTCCGTTTGGGCCTCCGAATATTTAATTTCCACATTAATTATGTCAGATTGAAGAAGTGGTGGACAGAAAATTAACAAAGAAAAACCGCACCAGGGGGCAATTTTATCATTTTTCGCGACGGTGTCGCTATGGGCCGAAATGTAGCAGTATTATTGAAAACGGCACACGAAATTGGACTCGGGGCACGGACCCGGGATCACGGGATCTTAGCTAAAATCCTTCGTTTGGGCCTCAGAATAATTAATTTTCGTATTAATTATGTGAGGTTGAAGAAGTGCTGGACAGAAAATTAACAAAGGAAAACTGCACCATGGGCAATTTTGTCATTTGTCGCGAAGGTGTCGGAATGGGCCGAAATTTGGTAGGTTGATTGGAAACGGCCCACGAAATTGGACTCGGGGCACAGACCCAGAATCACGGGATTTTAGCCAAATTCCTTCATTTGGGACTCAGAATCATTAATTTCCGAATTAATTATGTCAGGTTGAAGAAGTGCTGGACAGAAAATTAACAAAGCAAGATCGCACCATGGGCAATTTTGTCATTTATCCCGACGGTGTCGGAATGGGCCGAAATTTGGCAGGTGTATTGGAAACGGCTCGCGAAATTGGACACGGGGCACGGACCCGGGATCACAAGATTTTAGCCAAATTCCTTCTTTCGGGTCTCCGAAAAATTAATTTTCGTATTAATTATGTCAGGTAGAAGAAGTGCTGGACAGAAAATTAACAATGAAAAACCGTACCAGGGGCAATTTTGTCATTTTTAGCGACGGTGTCGGTAAGGGCAGAAATTTGGCAGGTTGATTGTAAACGGCCCGAGAAATTGGACTCGGGGCACAGACCCGGGATCGCTGCATTTTAGCCAAATTCCTTCGTTTAGGCCTCAAAATAATTAATTTCTGTATTAATTATGTCAGGTTGAAGAAGTGCTGGATAGAAAATTAACAAAGCAAAACCGCACCAGGGGCAATTTTATCATTTGTCACGACGGTGTCGGAAATTGGACTCGGGGCACAGACCCGGGATCGCTGCATTTTAGCCAAATTCCTTCGTTTAGGCCTCAAAATAATTAATTTCTGTATTAATTATGTCAGGTTGAAGAAGTGCTGGATAGAAAATTAACAAAGCAAAACCGCACCAGGGGCAATTTTATCATTTGTCACGACGGTGTCGGAAATTGGACTCGGGGCACAGACCCGGGATCGCTGCATTTTAGCCAAATTCCTTCGTTTAGGCCTCAAAATAATTAATTTCTGTATTAATTATGTCAGGTTGAAGAAGTGCTGGATAGAAAATTAACAAAGCAAAACCGCACCAGGGGCAATTTTATCATTTGTCACGACGGTGTCGGAAATTGGACTCGGGGCACAGACCCGGGATCGCTGCATTTTAGCCAAATTCCTTCGTTTAGGCCTCAAAATAATTAATTTCTGTATTAATTATGTCAGGTTGAAGAAGTGCTGGATAGAAAATTAACAAAGCAAAACCGCACCAGGGGCAATTTTATCATTTGTCACGACGGTGTCGGAAATTGGACTCGGGGCACAGACCCGGGATCGCTGCATTTTAGCCAAATTCCTTCGTTTAGGCCTCAAAATAATTAATTTCTGTATTAATTATGTCAGGTTGAAGAAGTGCTGGATAGAAAATTAACAAAGCAAAACCGCACCAGGGGCAATTTTATCATTTGTCACGACGGTGTCGGAAATTGGACTCGGGGCACAGACCCGGGATCGCTGCATTTTAGCCAAATTCCTTCGTTTAGGCCTCAAAATAATTAATTTCTGTATTAATTATGTCAGGTTGAAGAAGTGCTGGATAGAAAATTAACAAAGCAAAACCGCACCAGGGGCAATTTTATCATTTGTCACGACGGTGTCGGAAATTGGACTCGGGGCACAGACCCGGGATCGCTGCATTTTAGCCAAATTCCTTCGTTTAGGCCTCAAAATAATTAATTTCTGTATTAATTATGTCAGGTTGAAGAAGTGCTGGATAGAAAATTAACAAAGCAAAACCGCACCAGGGGCAATTTTATCATTTGTCACGACGGTGTCGGAAATTGGACTCGGGGCACAGACCCGGGATCGCTGCATTTTAGCCAAATTCCTTCGTTTAGGCCTCAAAATAATTAATTTCTGTATTAATTATGTCAGGTTGAAGAAGTGCTGGATAGAAAATTAACAAAGCAAAACCGCACCAGGGGCAATTTTATCATTTGTCACGACGGTGTCGGAAATTGGACTCGGGGCACAGACCCGGGATCGCTGCATTTTAGCCAAATTCCTTCGTTTAGGCCTCAAAATAATTAATTTCTGTATTAATTATGTCAGGTTGAAGAAGTGCTGGATAGAAAATTAACAAAGCAAAACCGCACCAGGGGCAATTTTATCATTTGTCACGACGGTGTCGGAAATTGGACTCGGGGCACAGACCCGGGATCGCTGCATTTTAGCCAAATTCCTTCGTTTGGGCCTCCGAATAATTAATTTTCGTATTAATTATGTCAGGTTGAAGAAGTGCTGGACAGAAAATTAACAAAGCAAAATCGCACCAGAGGCAATTTTGTCATTTTTCGCGACGGTGTCGGAATGGGCCGAAATTAGGCAGGTTGATTGGAAATAGCCCGAGAAATTGGACTCGGGGAACAGACTCGAGATCACGAAAAATTCCTTTGTTTGAGCCTCCGAATAATTAATTTCCGTATTAATTATGTCAGGTTGAAGAAGTGCTTGACAAAAAATTAACAAAGAGAAACCGTACCAGGGGAAATTTTGTCATTTGTCACGACGGTGTCGAAATGGGTCGAAATTTAGTAGGATAATTGGAAATGACCCGCGAAATTGGACTCGGTGCACAGACCCGGGATCACGGGATTTCAGCCAAATTCCTTCGTTTGGCCTCTGAATAATTAATTCACGTATTAATTGTGTTAGGTTGAAGAAGTGCTGGACAGAAAATTAACAAAGCAAAATCGCACCATGGGTAATTTTGTCATTTGTCGCAACGGTGTCGGAATGGGCTGAAATTTGGCAGGTTGAGTGGAAATGGCCCTCGAAATTGGACTCGGGGCACAAACCCGGGATCACGGGATTTTAGCCAAATTCGTACGTTTGGGGGATTTTAGCCAAATTCCTTC
>NW_019266200.1:0-8008 GCF_002742605.1 Olea europaea var. sylvestris
TTGACTTGTTGATCGTAAACAAAAACCGCGTCGGGGGCAATTTCGTCATTTTTCTCGACTGTGTCGGAATTAGCTGAAATTTGACAGTTTGATCTGAAACAAAAATCTCGCCGGGGGCAATTTCGTCATTTTTCTCGACTGTGTCGGAATGGGCGCAAATTTGACAGTTTGATCGGAAACAAAAATCGCACCAGGGGCAATTTCGTCGTTTTTCTCGACTGTGTCGGAATTGGCTGAAATTTGGCAGTTTGATCGGAAAGAAAAATCGCCCCGGCGGCAATTTCGTCATTTTTCTCGACTGTGTCGTAATGGGCTCAAATTCGACAGTTTGATCGGGAAACAAAAACCGTGCAGGGGGTAATTTCTTTATTTTTCTTGACTGTGTCGGAATTGGCTGAAATTTGGCAGTTTGATCTGAAATAAAAATCACGCCTGGGGTAATTTCGTCATTTTTCTCGACTGTGTCGGAGTGGGCTCAAATTTGACAGGTTGATCGAGAACAAAAATCGCGCCAGGTGTAATTTCGTCATTTTTCGCGACTGTGTCGGAATTGGCTAAAATTTGACTGGTTGATCGGAAACAAAAACCGCTCAGGGGCAATTTCGTCATTTTTCTCGACTGTGTCGGAGTGGGCTCAAATTTGACAGGTTGATCGAGAACAAAAATCGCGCCAGGTGTAATTTCGTCATTTTTCGCGACTGTGTCGGAATTGGCTAAAATTTGACTGGTTGATCGGAAACAAAAACCGCTCAGGGGCAATTTCGTCATTTTTCTCGACTGTGTCGGAATGAGCTCAAATTTGACAGGTTGATCGGAAACAAAAATCGAGTCGGGGGCAATTTCGCTATATTTTGCGACTGTATCAGAATGGGCTAAAATTTGACAGGCTGATCGGAAAGAAAAATCGTGCAGCTCGCAATTTCGTCATTTTTCTCGACTGTGTCGGAATTGGCTGAAATTTGGAAGTTTGATCGGAAATAAAAATCGCGCCGACGACAAGTTCGTCATTTTTCTCGACTGTGTCGGAATGGGCTCAAATTTGACAGGTTTATCGGGAACAAAAATCGCGCCGGGGGCAATTTCGTCATTTTTCTCGACTGTGTCGGAATTGGCTGAAATTTGGCAGTTTGATCGGAAATAAAAATCGCGCCGGCGGCGATTTCGTCATTTTTCCCGACTGTGTCGGAATGGGCTCAAATTTGACAGGTTGATCGGGAACAAAAATATCGTCGGGTGTAATTTCGTCATTTTTCTCGACTGTGTCGGAATTGGCTGAAATTTGGCAGTTTGATCTGAAATAAAAATCGCACCGTGGGCAATTTCGTCATTTTTCTCGACTGCGTCGGAATGGACTCAAATTTGACAGGTTGATGGGGAACAAAAGCCGCGCCGTGTGTAATTTCGTCATTTTTCGCGACTGTGTCTGAATTGGCTAAAATTTGACTGGTTGATCGGAAACAAAAACTGCGCCGGGGGCAATTTCGTCATTTTTATTGACTGTGGCGGAATTGGCCGAAATTTGGCAGTTTGATCGGAAATAAAAATCGCGCCGACGGCAATTTCGTCATTTTTCTCGACTGTGTCGGAATGGGCTCAAATTTGACAGGTTTATCGGGAACAAAAATCGCGCCGGGTGTAATTTCGTCATTTCTCGCTACTGTGTCGGAATTGGCTAAAATTTGACTTGTTGATCAGAAATAAAAACCGCACCGGGGGCAATTTCGTCGTTTTTCTCGACTCTGTCGGAATTGGCTTAAATTTGGAAGTTTGATCTGAAACAATAATCGCGCCGGGGGCAATTTTGTCCTTTTTTCGACTGTGTCGGAATGGGCAGAAATTTGACAGTTTGATCGGAAACAAAAATCGCGCCAGTGGCAATTTCTTAATTTTTTCTCGACTGTGTCGGAATTGGCTGAAATTTGGCGGTTTGATCTAAAATAAAAATCGCGCCGGGGGCAATTTCGTCATTTTTTCTCGACTGTGCCGAAATGGGCTCAAATTTGACAAGTTGATCGGGAACAAAAATCGTGCCGGGTGTTATTTCGTCATTTTTCGCGACAGTGTCGGAATTGGCTAAAATTTAACTGGTTGATCGGAAACAAAAACCGCTCCGGGGGCAATTTCGTCATTTTTCTCGACTGTCGAAATTGGCTGAAATTTGGGAGTTTGATCGGAAATAAAAATCGCGCCGGCGTCTATTTCGTTATTTTTCTCGACTGTGTCGGAATGGGCTCAAATTTGACAAGTTTATCGGGAACAAAAATCGCGGGGGGCAATTTCGTCATTTTTCTCGACTGTGTCATAATTGGCTGAAACCTTACAGTTTGATCTAAAATAAAAATCGCGCCAGGGGCAATTTCGTCATTTTTCTCGACTGGGTCGGAATGGGCTCAAATTTGACCAGTTGATCGAGAACAAAAACCGCGCCGGGTGTAATTTCGTCATTTTTTGAGACTGTGTCGGAATTGGCTAAAATTTGACTCGTTGATCGGATACAAAAACTGCGCCGGGGTAATTTCGTCAATTTTCTAGACTGTGTCGGAATTGGCTGAAATTTGGCAGTTTGATCTGAAATAAAAATCGCGCCGGGGGCAATTTCGTCCTTTTTTTCGACTGTGTCGGAATGTGCTCAAATTTGATAGGTTGATCGGAAAGAAAAATCGAGCCGGGGGCAATTTCGTTATTTTTCGCGACTGTATCAGAATGGGCTAAAAGTTGACCGGCTGATCGGAAAGAAAAATCGCGCAGCTGGCAATTTCGTCATTTTTCTTGACTTTGTCGGAATTGGCTGAAATTTGGAAGTTTGATCGGAAATAAAAATCGCGCCGACGACAAGTTCGTCATTTTTCTCAACTGTGTCGGAATGGGCTCAAATTTGACAGGTTTATCGTGAAAAAAAATCTCGCCGGGGGCAATTTCGTCACTTTTCTCGACTGTGTCGGAATTGGCTGAAATTTGGCAGTTTGATCGGAAATAAAAATCGCGCCGGCGGCGATTTCGTCATTTTTCTCGACTGTGACGGAATGGGCTCAAATTTGACAGGTTGACCGGGAACAAAAATCGCGCCGGGTGTAATTTCGTCATTTTTCTCGACTGTGTCGGAATTGGCTGAAATTTGGCAGTTTGATCTGAAATAAAAATCGCACCGGGGGCAATTTCGTCATTTTTCTTGACTGCGTCGGAATGGGCTCAAATTTGACAGGTTGATCGGGAACAAAAACCGCGTCGGGTGTGATTTCGTCATTTTTCGCGACTGTGTCTGAATTGGCTAAAATTTGACTGGTTGATCGGAAACAAAAATTGCGCCGGGGGCAATTTCGTCATTTTTCTTGACTGTGTCGGAATTGGCTGAAATTTGGCAGTTTGATCGGAAATAAAAATCGCGCCGACGGCAATTTCGTCATTTTTCTCGACTGTGTCGGAATGGGCTCAAATTTGATAGGTTTATCGAGAACAAAAATCGCGCCGGGTGTAATTTCGTCATTTCTCGCGACTGTGTCGGAATTGGCTAAAATTTGACTTGTTGATCAGAAATAAAAACCGCGCCGTGGGCAATTTCGTCATTTTTCTCGACTCTGTCGGAATTGGCTTAAATTTGGAAGTTTGATCTGAAACAATAATCGCGCCGGGGGCAATTTTGTCCTTTTTTCGACTGTGTCGGAATGGGCACAAATTTGACAATTTGATCGGAAACAAAAATCGCGCCGGTGGCAATTTCGTCATTTTTTCTCGACTGTGTCGGAATTGGCTGAAATTTGGCGGTTTAATCTAAAATAAAAATCGCGCCGGGGGCAATTTTGTCATTTTTTCTCGACTGTGCCGGAATGGGCTCAAATTTGACAAGTTGATCGGGAACAAAAATGGCGCCGGGTGTTATTTCGTCATTTTTCTCGACTGTGTCGGAATTGGCTGAAATCTCACAGTTTGATCTAAAATAAAAATCGCGCCGGGGGCAATTTCGTCATTTTTCGCGACGGTGTCGGAATTGGTAAAAATTTGACATTTTGATCGGAAACAAAAATCGCGCTGGGGGCAATTTCGTCATTTTTCTCGACTGTCGAAATGGCTGAAATTTGGGAGTTTGATCGGAAATAAAAATCGCGCCGGCGTCTATTTCGTTATTTTTCTCGACTGTGTCGGAATGGGCTCAAATTTGACAAGTTTATCGGGAACAAAAATCGCGCCGGGGGCAATTTCGTCATTTTTCTCGACTGTGTCGGAATTGGCTGAAATCTCACAGTTTGATCTAAAATAAAAATCGCGCCGGGGGTAATTTCGTCATTTTTCTCGACTGGGTCGGAATGGGCTCAAATTTGACCAGTTGATCGGGAACAAAAGCCGCGTCGGGTGTAATTTCGTCATTTTTTGAGACTGTATCGGAATTGGCTAAAATTTGACTCGTTGATCGGATGCAAAAACTGCGCCGGGGCAATTTCGTCATTTTTCTCGACTGTGTCGGAATTAGCTGAAATTTGGCAGTTTGATCGAAAATAAAAATCTCGCCGACGGCAATTCTTCATTTTTCTCGACTGTGTCGGAATGGGCTCAAATTTGACAGGTTTATCGGGAAAAAAAACAGCGCCGGGGGAAATTTCGTCATTTTTCTTGACTGTGTCGGAATTGGCTGAAATTTGGAAGTTTGATCTGATATAAAAATCGCGCCGGGGGCAATTTCGTCACTTCTCTCGACTGTGTCTGAATGAGCTCAAATTTGATAGGTTGATCGGGAACAAAAACTGCGCCGGGTGTAATTTCGTCATTTTTCGCGACTGTGTCGGAATGGGCTCAAATTTGACTGTTTGATTGGAAACAAAAATCGCGTCGAGGGCAATTTCGTCATTTTTTCTCGACTGTGTCGGAATTGGCTGAAATTTTTCATTTTGATCGGAAATAAAAATCGCGCCGGCGGCAATTTTGTCATTTTTCTCGACTATGTCGGAATGGGCTCAAATTTGACAGGTTTATCGGGAACAAAAATCGCGCCTGGTGTAATATCGTCGTTTTTCGCTACTGTGTCGGAATTGGCTAAAATTTGACTTGTTGATAGAAAACAAAAACCGCGTCGGGGGCAATTTCGTCATTTTTCTCGACTGTGTCGGAATGGGCTCAAATTTGACAGGTTGATGGGAAACAAAAATAGCGCTCGGGGCAATTTTGTTATTTTTCGCGACTGTATCAGAAAGGGCTAAAATTTGACAGGCTGATCGGAAACAAAAATCGCGCAGCTGGCAATTTCGTCATTTTTCGCGACTGTGTCGGAATGGGCTCAAATTTGACTGGTTGATCGGGAACAAAAACCGCGTCGGGTGTAATTTCGTTATTTTTCGCGACTGTGTCGAAATTGGCTAAAATTTGACTTGTTGATCGGAAACACAAACTGCGCCGGGGGCAATTTCGTCATTTTTCGCGACTGTGTCGGAATGGGCTCAAATTTGACTGGTTGATCGGGAACAAAAACCGCGTCGGGTGTAATTTCGTTATTTTTCGCGACTGTGTCGAAATTGGCTAAAATTTGACTTGTTGATCGGAAACACAAACTGCGCCGGGGGCAATTTCGTCATTTTTCGCGACTGTGTCGGAATTGGCTAAAATTTGACTTGTTGATCGGAAACACAAACTGCGCCGGGGGCAATTTCGTCATTTTTCTTGACTGTGTCGGAATTGGCTGAAATTTGGCAGTTTGTGGAAAATAAAAATCGCGCCGACGGCAATTTCGTCATTTTTCTCGACTGGGTCGGAATGGGCTCAAATTTGATAGGTTTATCGGGAACAATAATCGCGCCGGGTGTAATTCCGTCCTTTTTCGCGACTGTGTCGAAATTGGCTAAAATTTGACTTGTTGATCGTAAACAAAAACAACGTCTGGGGCAATTTCGTCATTTTTATCGACTGTGTCGGAATTAGCTGAAATTTGGCAGTTTGATCTGAAACAAAAATCGAGCCGGGGGCAAGTTCGTCATTTTTTCTCGACTGTGTCGGAATGGGCTCAAATTTGACAGTTTGATCGGTAACAAAAATCACGCCGGGGGCAATTTCGTCGTTTTTCCTGACTGTGTCGGAATTTGCAGAAATTTGGCAGTTTGATCGGAAATATAAATCGCGCCGACGACAATTTCGTCATTTTTCTCGACTGTGTCGGAATAGGCTCAAATTTGACAGGTTGATTGGGAACAAAAACCGCGCCGGGGGCAATTTCGTTATTTTTCTCGACTATGTCGGAATTGGCTGAAATTTGGCAGTTTGATCTGAAATAAAAATCGCGCCGGGGGCAATTTTGTCATTTTTCTCGACTGTGTCGGAATGGGCTCAAATTTGACAGGTTTATCGGGAACAAAAATCGCGCCGGGTGTAATTTCGTCATTTTTCGCGACTGTGTCGGAATTGGCTAAAATTTGACTGGTTGATCGAAAACAAAAACCGCGCCGGGAGCAATTTCGTCATTTTCTCGACTGTGTCGGAATTGGCTGAAATTTGGCAGTTTGATCTGAAATAAAAATCGCGCCGGGGGCAATTTTGTCATTTTTCTCGACTGTGTCGGAATGGGCTCAAATTTGACAGATTGATCGGAAACAAAAATCGAGCCGGGGGCAATTTCGTTATTTTTCGCGACTGTATCAGAATGGGCTAAAATTTGACGGGCTGATCGGAAAGAAAAATCGCGCAGCTGGCAATTTCGTCATTTTTCTCGACTGTCTCAGAATGGGCTCAAATTTGACTGGTTGATCGGGAACAAAAATCGCGTCGGGTGTAATTTCGTTATTTTTCGCGACTGTGTCGGAATTGGCTAAAATTTGACTTGTTGATCGGAAAGAAAAATCGCGCCGGGGGCAATTTCGTCATTTTTCTCGACTGTGCCGGAATGG
The DNA here is from genome assembly GCF_002742605.1 of Olea europaea var. sylvestris. Lineage (NCBI taxonomy): Eukaryota > Viridiplantae > Streptophyta > Magnoliopsida > Lamiales > Oleaceae > Olea > Olea europaea. The sequence goes on from NW_019266200.1 coordinate 6,864, forward strand.
GCTCAAATTTGACAGGTTGATTGGGAACGAAAATTGCGCCGGGGGCAATTTCGTCATTTTTCTCGACAATGTCGGAATGGGCTGAAGTTTAACGGGTTGATCGGAAACAAAAATCGCCCCGGGGGCAATTTCGTCATTTTTCGCGACTGTGTCGGAATGGTCTCAAATTTGACTGGTTGATCGGGAACAAAATCGTGCCTGGTGTAATTTCGTCATTTTTCGCGACTGTGTCGGAATTGGCTAAAATTTGACTTGTTGATCGGAAACAAAAATCGCGTCGGGGGCAATTTCGTCATTTTTCTCGACTGTGTCGGAATTGGCTGAAATTTGGCAGTTTGATCTGAAATAAACATCGCGCCGGCGGCAATTTCGTCATTTTGCTCGACTGTGTCGGAATGGGCTCAAATTTGAGAGGTTGATAGGAAACAAAAACCGCGCCGGAGTAATTTTGTAATTTTTCGCGACAGTGTCGGAATTGGCTAAAATTTGACTGGTTGATCGGAAACAAAAACCACGCAGGGGCAATTTCGTCATTTTTCTCGACTGTGTCGGAATTGGCTGAAATTTGACAGTTTGATCTGAAATAAAAATCGCGCCGGGGGCAATTTCTTCATTTTCCTCGACTGTGTCGGAATGGGCTCAAATTTGACAGGTTGATCGGAAACAAAAATCGCGCCTGGGGCAATTTCGTCATTTTTCGCGACGATGTCGGAATGGGCTGAAATTTGACAGGTTGATCGGAAACAAAAATCGAGCAGGGGGCAATTTCGTCATTTTTCGCGACTGTGTCGGAATGGGCTCAAATTTGCCAGGTTGATCGGGAACGAAAACCGCACCTGGGGCAATTTCGTCATTTTTCGCGACTGTGTAGGAATGGGCGAAAATTTGAGAGGTTGAACGGAAACCAAAATCGCGCTGTGGCAGTTTCGCCATTTTTAGCGACTGTGTCGGAATGGGCTCAAATTTGACAGGTCGATAGGAAACAAAAATCGCGCTGGGGGCAATTTCTTCATTTTTCGCGACTGTGTCGTAATGGGCTCAAATTTGACAGGTTGATTGGGGACAAAAACCGCGCCGGGTGTAATTTCTTAATTTTTCGCGACTGTGTCGGAATTGGCTAAAATTTAACTGGTTGATCGGAAACA